>NC_056725.1:1970508459-1970783459 GCF_019279795.1 Protopterus annectens | reverse complement strand
TTGAATGTTGACAGTGTATTTATTAGTTAACTGTGAATAATTTGAACAGCATAAAGTCTATTACTTAAAATTTATTAGTTAGCAATGGTTATATTTTTAATTTTGCTTGTTTTATACAGGCATACAGCTGTGAAATTCATTGCATTTATGGTACAACAGTTTATGTAGCCCTTAGTATAGATGAGTAAGGCTATAAGCTGTTAAATAATGCTTCCTGTAATAGATGTTTGAGTCCCTCAGCCTTCATTTGCCTTCTGTGTGATTCTGCCAAGTTACTCCATCACATAGTACTCCTGGGCTGCTCCTGGAAAGAGATGTGTGTCCAGCAGGGTGTCCCAGGTTATTAGCAAATGTGTTACACATGTTTCTTTTAATTCCTGCATCCTTCACATAGACACTAAACAGTACTTTGCTGTATGCTACATGACTATGAATCCAAGCACATCTCTTCTAGTTTAATGGGCTACTAGCTGCAATTTAACAACATGAGCTTCAATGGAAGATAAGTTTACTGTTTCTCATGTTAAGTCTGTTTTCAATGGGGAGGTATTTTGTTTGGGAAAAAAAGCTGTCAGTGTGTTTTTTTTCAGTAAAGTTTAAGTTTTAAATGAAATCCAAATTCCTATGAATAAAATATTATGAACACTGACAGGTTTGAACCAAGGGTAAGAACTTGGCTAGGCTAGTAAGGACCCTAGGGCCATTAGCCTAGAAACTGCCTATGATCCTTTGATCCTGTGGTGATTAGGGAGAGACAGTCAAGTAAAAGGATATTGGTATGGCTGGTGGAGTCCTAATTCACTCTCCTGCACAAGGCACCATTTATCCAAGATCCAGCACTGTTGACTTCTGAGATGTATGCTACAAAATACAATATTATTATCCATTCAAGTAGGTCAGACTTGTATTTTGTGATCTCAAATGGGATAGCTATTCTTGGTGACAAAGAAGACATAGGATGGGAGGTCAAAAATGAGATGTAGGTGCAATGTAAGCATGTAAGCCCCCCAAAATAATATAGTGTATGCAATAATATTTCTGATTTTGCAGCATTTATATTGCCTTTAATTGCTTTAATTAACTCATTGCAGTAAAGAATGAATTAAATCATTATTTAATTTAATACACCAAATTGCTAGGAGTGGAAATAGACAATAAACTAAAATTTGACATTCACATATCCATGATCATAAAAAAGTCCACAACAAACTAGGAGCGTTATACAGAAATAAGCAACTTCTCACCAAAGCAGCAAAGATTTCAATAGTAAATTCCCACCTTATCCCCACCCTACTTTATGCCTCTCCAATATATACCAACCTAAGGCAATGCGATCTAAACAAGTTAGAGACCCGCTACAACAAAATCTCCAAATTCACCACAGGGGCATCCTACCATAGTCACCACTGTCTCTCACTTGCTGAACTGGGCTGGCTTGAACTCCCTCACCTCCTTCAATGGTATCAACTCTCACTCGCCCACAAACTAGTAAACCATCCACTAAATGTCCCATCCCTCCAGAATCTACTCCAACCCTATCGTACCATGAGACTACTAAGATCCAGCCACAAAAATCACTTGCAGATCACTAAAGCCAATAACTCTGCTGGTGAAGCACTATTCTCTTGCACCATAGCCAAATTATGGAACTCCCTCCCACCCACAATTACCTCCATACCATCATGCACCCACTTCAAAACTTTACTAAAAGCGCATCTAAAAACATGCTGGCTATGCCCTTGCAACTCCCACTCTTAATATCACCCACCCCATCCAACCACTACCTTTCTTTCCACTCCACTAACTACCTTGATTATAGCAAGCTCAGATGCTCATAAGCCTAGTACTTATTATACAGCAGGAACTTCTTTTTGTAACATTTGTTAATGTCTGTTATGTACTTCACAGATAAAGATTCTAGTTGTCTACTGATGTACTATGTTCTTCATCTGTAAATATGTTGTAAGTAATTGCTATGTTAAATTGTTAATCGCTATGTAATCCAATGTAACTACTGTCTGTTTATTTTAACTGTGGAGCTTTTCTCCCCGGATCTCCGCTAAAAATGGACCTACGTCCAGTTGGACACTCCCAGTCAACAAATGTAAATAAATAAATAAATATATTATTAGGCTTGGGTTGTGTAATATTGTCGAAACTGTTGCATTTTGATAGTCTAAATATGTTGAATTTTTAGCAATATATTTTTTGCAATGCCTTCTGTACAGCCTCCAGCAAGTGAAACTAGGTTGGTTGACATTTATTAGGTCATATAGTCTGCATTATTTGAATTGATGGTCAGAACCTTCTAATCTTTGGGTCTATATTATGGCATTGAATGGGCTGTTAACCGAATTCCCTTTTATTGACACATATTAAGCGAAATACAAAAAACCCAAATGGCCACAAAAGCAATTTTTTTCTCAGGGGTTTCCCAGTTTGAAACTTTCCACCTTCATTTACCTACTGTGTGACACTTAGGAAGTCCCTTAACCAAACAGTACCACTGAGAATTTGTGCTAGGCTCCTTAATCCTAGAGACTCTAGGATTGCACGTCTAGTAACTATGAACCTGTTGTTTGCCAGCCATTCCCTATTACATGGCTGATTTAGTTCAGGAAATGTTATGACAATGTTACAAGTAGCACAGCAAGTCTTTAATGTAACATAGGCAATTTCTTCTTCAAGGGCAGTAGATACTACATTTGTAAAACCTATTTGCCAGAGGCATACTTTGCATAATTAGTAGTTCTCTTTAATGTGAAATTATTCAGATGACATTTACTTCTGCAGAGATTGTACATATTGATCAGCATCAGTGGATTATAATGAAAGCAGTCTGAGTGCTGTTTTATGGTTCAAGTAGGTACTTTTGTCATTATTGGCTCAGTTCATGCATTTTGCTTTATTGTTTACTGGAAAAAATGTTCTGAACTACAAACTTAAAATTCTGTCCAACAAATGTCAGTGTATTAAACGAGAAAGTATTTATTTATCCTTTGTTGACTGGGTTAGTCCCTCTAGGTGGTGACAACTTTTCATAGGAGACCTAAGGTGTTATTTATATTATGAGGGGAAACTGGGCAAGGAAATCGGGGAACTTCCCCTACTCTTTTTGTGTATGAAGAAGTATTTATTTGCAGCACTTCAGGCTTCTGTTTGGAGGACAAAGGCAGCTCTGAGAGGCAGGAAGAAAGAGTCACAAGTATGGAGGGAGGAAAGGAGTGTGCAGAAAGTGAAAGTGATTATGGCGCTGTTAGTCAAACATCAGAGGCAGTGGATGTCTTAAATGAGATAGCAAAAAGTGAAAAGACATTGGTTAAGAAGAATGGCATGGTGAAGGAGTTGGAAAAGGCAGCTGAGCCTTTTCAAAAGCAGTTTAAGAAGTCAGATTGAGTACAAATGAATGCTGAAGATTTATTTCAGCAAAACTTCTTTGATGAAAATATTACAACACAGGAATGTGTTGTTACAACCCTCTAGTCGGGAGGGTTGCAGGATGATTTATTAATGGATTTAGTCAACATGAGTGAATCAGTGTCAAAGACATGTTGTCAGGAGAGCTAATGGAAAAAAAATTAAGAAGGAAGATGTTCAACAGACTGAAATGCGTCAGCTTGAGATAAATCGTATGTATTGATGGTGAACACTGGGAAGAAAAGTCAGAAAGAAGAAAAAGATGTGAGTATGGTAAGAAAAAGTCTTTTTAAGGCATGAACTGAAAAAAGAAGAATCAGGGATGGATAGATATAAGGTATGAGACAAAGTTATTACAAGACTAGGAATTAAACCTAATGCTAAGAGGTTTTATCCATATTAGTAGATAAACTTTTTTGTGACATTATTTTTGAGACTGGTCAGATATTGGAAAAATCCCTTGTAGAATATGAAAAAAAGACTGTTTTCCATGAAATGTGTGTGTGTAAGCCCTTTTGTAGGGAAACTAAGAAAAACGTTAATATTCAATTTAGGACTGAAGTAGAAAAAGATACTTTAAAAAGTAATTTATTAAAAGTATGTAAAGATGTATTATGTTTGTCAAAATATATGACAACAGAGGTTTATGGACTGGGGAGTGGGACTGCAATATGATTTTGAATTTAGAAAATTAGAATATTGTGCATTTTCCAAGTATCATAAATGCTGAAGGTGATAAAGGCATGCTGCAATATCAGAGATGGCCAAAAACATGTGTTTTTAGTGTGTGGAAAAACTGATTATTCAATTAAGAACTGTGTTAAAAGAAGATGTTTTATATGTGGGGAAATAGGACATGATGCAAAGAATTGTGAACTGAAATGTTATAAGTGTAAAAAAGAGTGTCATTCGGGGGGAGAATGTGAAGAAAAGGGAAATGAGGTAGAAATGGAAAGAATAAAAGAGCAAGATAAATAAAATAAAGTTATACAGTATTAGAAACAGTGGAAACACATAAATAAATGATAAATGTTATGGATAAAAAGGAAATAATACATAATGTTAATATGAAGGAAGAAGAGTCAGAGTTGAGAGATAGTGATGAGGTAAAATGGTATATAGTCAAACAAAAAAAGAAATCCTATTGGTAAAAGAGTATGGGGTAGGAAAACGGAGATTGTAGAGGGTTTTAAAAGAAACAAAAATGAAAAGCATGATTTTATATATTGAATTAACATAAAATTACCTGTAAAGTCCTAGCCCTTAATATTAATAGTTTGAAAAAATTAGAGAGAAGAATAGGAATTTTGGAATTGTGTAATAAGTAGGAATGTGATATTATTTTAGAAAACATCAGCTTCTTAACACATGTTGAAATAAATCAAATGTAAGTGCGATGGGAAAATAAGGAGATTTGGAATTTTGGGAAGGAAACATGTTCAGGCATTCTTATCTTATACAGAGATACAATTAAAGTGTTAGGGATCTATATTATATCATCAAATGCTTAATTTATCAAAAATCTAATTGTTGAACCCTAATCACTAAACTACCTATTCTCTGAATGACCTAATCATTGAACTGGAAATCATCAAAAGATTTTACTTGGCCATCCTGAAGAAAACATTATGTGAGTCACTGGCCATGACTTACCCATTGCCTTATTGCAGTATGATTTTGAAGTTGGTATATACAATTTGCAGGGAGTGTGGTGGTGCGCAGACACCCATGAGGGAGTGCGAAGGCAGCTCAGGTTAAATGGGGCTGAATTTCCTGGTATAAATGAATCCATTAGCATTAAACCCGAACTTAAGTTCAGAGCTAATAGATTATAAAAT
This sequence comes from Protopterus annectens, assembly GCF_019279795.1. Lineage (NCBI taxonomy): Eukaryota > Metazoa > Chordata > Ceratodontiformes > Protopteridae > Protopterus > Protopterus annectens. Next base: position 1,970,778,204 of record NC_056725.1, on the reverse strand, counting down.
TTTCTCTTTTAAACATTTTAAATAAGCTACACACTTTTTCTATTAGATTGAAATGTTTTTTATATGTATTTTTTATATGTATCTATATTCCTTTACATGTATTCATATGTATTTAGAAGTGTAACAATTTTGATAACAGATTTTTATAAGACTGTTCCCTTAAATTTTTAATTGCTTTTATTTTGATTGACCTATTAAGGAACATGTATAAAATGGGATTCAGTGTACTATGTCATTGTTCTGATGAAGTCAATCTTGACCCTTTTTGTTTTTTGGAGAAGTTTTACTATTAAAGTGTTTTTTCACACCACTGTGGAGTCGGTGACTAGTTATTGGCACCTGGAGACAGCTTTTTTTCTGGTTGGTTGTTGTTCCTGCTTCTGCACCTGTTATTTTTACAAGTTTGAAAAAATGGTATAGACCCAAGTGTTATATATTATTTTGGTTACAACAGGTAGAATGACAGTTGTTGATGTAAGGTGGAGGAATCAGATTATTGGAATTGCTGCTATTTATGCATATATGTCAAAAATGCAGAGAGAAGAAATGTTTAGAAACATTATTCAATTGTAGCTATTAATATGGAGATTATTGTAGCAGGGGATTTCAATTGTAATTTAAGACAGCACAAAAATAAAGCTTATGATATTAAGTTAGCATGGGATATTATAAAATATGAAAATTTGAAATACAAAAATGTGGACTTACAGAAGACAAGAAAAAAGAACAGAAACAGATTATATTTTGGTATCAGAAAGTTTATTAATAGAATAAGAAGATATTTTGATGACTGGTTTGTCAGATCATGGGGTGATTTAGATCAAGATAAAATGAAATTCTGAATATGTAGAGGTCTAAAAAAAGAATACATTAAGTGAAATGGGATAGTAGAGATAAAGATGATAAGATGAAATTATGGTAGGACCATGTAGGAATGAAAGAGTTCTATAAGGATTGGTTAGAATGGTGGCTAAGTTGTAAACAGAAGTATAAAAGATGTTATGTCATATGGGGAAAAGAACATTTAAATATGGCTAAGATACATTATAAGAAGTTAAGTAATGAGTTTATTGAGTGTATGTAGAGTAACAATGAATTTTTTTTATGAAGAGTAAGAATTATATGAAATGAATCAGAAAAAAATAGAGTTGTTATTGTATAAGCAAAAATATTTTTTGCAAGGAAAAAAGAAGTTGTACCATATTTAAGTAAATTAATTAAAGAAAATGCGAGTGTTATGAGCTAATTAAAAGATTCTGTAGGTAATACACACACACATATATATATATATATATATATATATGTGTGTGTGTGTGTGTGTGTGTGTATGTATATAAAATGCACAAGAAAAAAATCATGGAAATGGTAGAAAATTTATCAAGAATTTATTTGAAGACCAAAAGATAAAAATAGCAAAAACTGGAAATTATGTTCATTCTCTGATAAAGGCAATAAAGATTTGTCCCGTCCCCCCTTAAATAACTACACTACACACAAAAAGATATTTGACGACCTTTATTAAAATGTATTATACAATGAACTATGTACACAAAAACCAACATTAATTAACTTCTTCAACAACGATGATCAGTGGGCAGCGTTACCACTCACCCTAGATGAACTTTACCTCAAGGCAGCGTACCAACTCACCTTGATACCTTCTCCACCAGGGCAGCGTAGCTACTCACCCACATAAAGAGGCAGCGTACCTACTCACCTCACATCATACCAAAACCATAAACCAATACACCTTCCTTAGAGGGGGAACAGAAGAGGACAATCCTGTCCCTCTTCTCCACCTCAAATTGCCCACCTCCACCATCCATATATAAAAGAGGAGGGTGGGAGGGCCACCAACTCATGCCAAATGTGCCTACTTCCTCTAATCCCAAACCCTTAGTACTGTCAGAAGTCCCACCTACTCCTACCTCACTTCCTTTTACATCTCCCTCTCTCCTTACCCTTTCACCACCACAAACCCACTATCCTAACCAACTGCAATCCTTACCTTCCTTTCTACCACTATACCCTCCCCACACCCCTTTACTCCCTTACTCAATGGACCGGGACAACTTAGTTTGTCCCAAACTGCATTTGTCCTATCCCCCCTTAAATAACTACACTACACACAAAAAGACATTTGACAACCTTTAATAAAATGTATTATACAATGAATATCCAAAAACCAATAAGACTGGACACTGCTCGAATACCAACTCCTTCTGTTTATTAAAAATAGACATACAAGTGATGGCTTTGCCTCTGCCTTCATCAGATAAAGCATCTCCCAAAACCAAACATTTTAAAACAAGTACGAACCAATAGAAAATCAGTAAAAATCAGTAAAAAACCCACCTGTTCTTAAGGGCGGGTCTCATAGGAATGACTTCATTAAGCCCAGGACTCCTGTGTGCCATTAACTCAATTATCCATTTAGATTCAGCTAGCTCTGTTAACTGTTTAATGTCTCCCCCTCTTTTGTTCAACTTCACATTCACTATCACTTTAAACTTGAAGCTATGTACAGGATGAGCTACCAAGTGTCTATATAATGCATTGCGTGTCTCCATTTCTAATCGAAGAGAGGTGCTGCAAGACCCTAACTTTAACATACAGTTGGTCTTGCCCACATAAAAACTTGTGCAGGATTGACACTCAGCCAAATAAACCACATCAGTGGTTCTACATGTTGCTCTCCCTTTCAAATCAAACAATCTTCCAGTCACTGGATGTACAAAAACACCCCTACTATCTACATAAGCACACGCCTTGCATAGCCCACATGGAAAAGTGCCCTGTTTAGTGATGGCCAGATTATCCATACTGGTCTTTGTCTTATCCCTACAAAGTAAATCTTTCAAGTTTTATTTCTTTTATATCTAAAAAACGATTGTATCACCTAGCATACCCTTCAAACTTACATCACTAGTCAAAATGTTCCAATTCCCTCTGATCAGTGCACAAACATCACCTATATTACTGCCATAAGTTAGTGTCAACCTAGAATCATGTCCACTGGCCCTGTCATGTTGTGAGCTTGTGCCTGTATCAACGGTTCTCAGCCATGGTTTATACCTATCCTTCCTATAATTTCTGCCAAACTCCATCCTGTTGTTCACCAATTTCCTATCATAACCCTGGTATGAAAACAGTCCTTCAGGGTCCCCAACTCTTGCTCGAAGCATGCATCATCATTGCTGATTCTAGAAATCCTAGCAACCTGTCCCTGCACTATATTAGGAAATATGTGTCGAGGGTGCATGCTATCAAAAGAAAGCAAGGTATTCTTCCAGCAGTCTTTTCTATACAAACTGGATGAAAAGCCATTTTCTGTCAACTGTACCCTGCATCCAAAAAGTCAATCTGTGTGCGTGAGCTGTTAACCGTGAACCTCAAAAATGATGTAGTGGTATGTAGGTAGGAGACGAAATCAGCTAAAGAGTTATCGTCCCCATCCCAAAGAATAAAAATATAGTCCACAAAAGCGCTTATACATCTTGATATGACCTTTCCATGACATGTTATTCAATACCATACTCCTCTCCCAGAAGGACAAAACAAGATTAGCATAGGTGTTGGCACAGGGGGTGCCCATGGCTATCCCCTGTGCCTGCCTATATGCTTGATTCACGCCTATAAAGACATTATTATTCAGTACCAAACCAAGCAAACCTCCTATGGTATCTATCTTCAGTGTAGTGATGCCTAACTCCTGCAAAAGTTCAGAAATGGCTCGTATCCCATAATCATTGCCTATGACAGTAAACAGGCTCTGAATGTCCATAGTTACCATAAGTAAACCACCATCAAACTGATCCAATTCATAGGCCCCTAGGTATTTCAAAAAGTGGCCTGTATCTAAAAGCACACTATCCAATCTGACTAGGTATGGCCTTAACTCCGTCTCCAACCAAATCGAAATGTTTTCTGTCACCCAACCTCTGCCAGACACTATGGGTCTGAGGGGTGGGTCAGTTTCTGATTTATGTATTTTTGGTAGAGCTTTGAATATAGGTGTCACTGGCTTCTCTATCATAAGGAATTTAAACAAATCTTCACTAATCAATTTACTATCCAAAAACAGCCGTAAATTGTTGTGTACTCTATCTATAATCCCTTTCACACCTAAAGGATTAATTGGGGTATACGTATCAACATTCTGTAACAATCCTAACAACTTACTTTCATACCAGGAGGTGTCCAGTATCACTACAGCACCCCCCTTGTCAGCCATTTTGATAGTGATATCTGCATTATTCCCAAGATCATATATAGCTTGTCTCTGTGTGGGACTCAGATTATACAATCTACTGTGTGTCCCCTCCTGAAAATAGCACATCAGATCTTGTTCACAAGCATTAATGAATAAATTCATAGTGGGTGAGAAAGGGGGGACAAAACTGTTAGGCTGCCTTAGCATGGTAATACTCGGGTTATCCCCTCCAAAAATATGTTTCAAGACTAAGCTACGACAAAAAACCATAAGGTCCATAATGATGTCATTATATACACAGGCCCTACTGGGCACAAATGTTAGCCCTTTATTTAAAACAAAACACTCATCTTCAGATAAACTGTAAGATGAAAGGTTAAAAACAATACCAGTATCTTGCTTAACAGTCAGTGCAGCAGCTTCCTCCTCTTGTTGTACGCCCTGTCCTCACTGCGGGAACGATTCCATACCCCTTTCTTCTTGACAGGTGCCGGCAGTCTGTCCAAAAAATTCAAACGACCCTGTGTGTCTTTCGGTCTGGCACCAGTCCTGTAATCACTCAGATTTTTTTTTTTTATTATACAATGAACTATGTACACAAAGACCAACATTAATTAACTTCTTCAACAACGATGATCAGTGAGCAGCGTCACCACTCACCCTGGATGAACTTTACCTCAAGGCAGCATACCAACTCACCTTGATACCTTCTCCATCGGGGCAGCGTACCTACTCACCCACATAAAAAGGCAGCATACCTACTCACCTCACACCATACCAAAACTTAAACCAATAGACCTTCTTTAGAGGGGGAACAGAAGAGGACAATCCTGTCCCTTTTCTGCATATCAAATTGCCCACCTCCACCATCCATATATAAAAGAGGAGGGTGGGAGGGCCACCAATTCACGCCAAATGTGCCTACTTCCTCTAATCCCAAACCCTTAGTACTATCAGAAGTCCCACCTACTCCTACCTCACTTCCTTTTACATCTCCCTCTCTCCTTAACCCTTTTATCACCACAAACCCACTATCCTAACCAACTGCAATCCTTACTTTCCTTTCTACCACTATACCCTCCCCACACCCCTTTACTCCCTTACTCGAGGGACCGGGACAACTTAGTTTGTCCCAAACTGCATTGGTCCTGTCCCCCCTTAAATACCTACACTACACACAAAAAGACATTTGACGACCTTCATTAAAATGTATTATACAATGAACTATGCACACAAAAACCAACATTAATTAACTTCTTCAACAATGATGATCTCCGGGCAGCGTTACCACTCACCCTGGACGATCTTTACCTCAAGACAGCGTACCAACTCACCTTGATACCTTCTCCACCGGGGCAGCGTACCTACTCACCCACATAAAGAGGCAGCATACCTGCTCACCTCACACCATACCAAAACCATAAACCAATACACCTTCTTTGGAAGGGAACAGAAGAGGACAATCCTGTCCCTCTTCGTCACTACCAGTCTGATCCCAGGCTGTTCACCCTCCTAAACCTTAGCCGCAATCATATCCTCCAAAAAGAGTTTCAGATGCAAATTAAAAAGATCCAGACCCACATCATTAAGTTGTAATCCATCCATCCGATACCAAGACTCCTCTCCATCCCCAAAATCTCTATGGTCAATAGTATGCATCCCCAAAATCTTTAATTGTCTAGCCAACCTTTGATTCACACACCTTCTAACCCTTTCAATCACCTTATGATTATATGCAGCCCTCCAACACAAACGCGGAACCAACTCTGAACACACAATTTCCATACCCGGGTACAATGCCTGTAATCTCATAAAATCTCACAACATAATGTCCACCAATTGTTTTTTAGGAACAATGCCCAAGTCATTACCCCCTAAATGAATGACCAGTATACATGGACAACCCGCCTTCAGTATAGCCTTTTCAAATTCATGTAACAACCCATCCCACCTAAGCCCCTAACACCATGCCAGGACACTGACCACCCTAAATGTACTAAACCCAAATTTACCCCATCATCCCTAATTAAAGCATGCTTCTCTGCCCAGTGGATGAACGAATGCCCCAAGATGATAATGTGCTTCCCTAAAAGAAAAGAAGAAAAATTAATCATCAGACCACAACTTATCTAATATAAGACAAAAATGCATTCGAAGACCACCTCCCCACTCTTTTAATCAATTCAATAGAACTACCCTCTCTAGCTAAATCTGAAGCCCTACCTATCCTGAACGAATGATCTGCAAACCTCTCTGCCGGAAATCCCATACAATGTAAAACCTTCCTCATCAAAAGTATGAATCTACTACTCAACACCACCTTCCTATCCACTGAACAAAAAAATAACTGATCCACACTCCTCTTTCGCCTCCTCACAAATTGTTTTGCCCACATTACTGGACAAATGCAATGATTCCTGTCCAATTTAAGCACCACCACACATCCCTTACCTAACTGATCTGTCTTACACCTCCTTAATGCATTAGTAACCTCGCCCTCACCTATAATGACATCCTTCCAATATAATGAGCCTAACAACTCCAAAATATAAAAAGCGCCAAAATATAACCATGTACATAACGTACCCCACATAAAATAATCCATAGACCCCTTTTTCAACAAACCTAACCCTCTCAACAAAACTTTCAATGTAACCCTCATAATTGGCCATCTAGTATGCTTACGTTCCACCACCATTCTACCCCATCCCCTTAACATACATCCTAATGTACAAGACTTAGTGAAATCCTGCAACCTCGCTACCTTAGCGAAAATACTAATCGCTGCCAAATCCACCTTAACCGTCTGCAAAGCCCTGCCTAACCCCCCAAGCATGAGCTACATATCGCAGTAGTAATTCCTCTGACCATACCCCTTCCTCCTCTGGCAGCTGAAAAATAAACTGGTTAAAATCAGAAAGAGCCCTACCATATGCCTTCCTTGTAGAAGGGGACCAGGAATGCCATACCAACTGCCTGGTTACATCGACCCAAGACTCCACACCTCCTCTGGCAGGATTTCTGGCACCTCCTCCACTCACGGAACCAACCCTCGAAACCTGCAAAACTGAAATCGGGATAAACTATCAGCAATTTCATTCCTTACACCAGGACATGCACTCCTGTAAAAGAAAAATTTATTAGAAGGCTCTGGAAAGCCAATTTACGTAATACCAACAATAACAAGCCCGACTTAGCTGTCTTCTTTTGCAATACCCTCACTACAACCATATTGTCTGAGTGAAAAACTACTCTTTTCCCCCTCAATTGCTCCTTCCTCACCACCAAAGCTGCCCATATAGGCATCAATTCCAGAAAGGCCATGTCCTACTTCCATACCATCTCCCAATCCTGAGGCCATTCAGCTGCAAACCACCGACCCCTAAAATAGGACCCCATGACAGCACCCCTAGCTGCGTCCATAAACAACTGAAGTTCCTCCTGCCCCACCCAGTCTGACTGCCAAAAACTTATCCCATTTAATTGTTGCAAAAACCCATTCCACAACCCCAAGTCCTCCAGCACCAATTGGGTTACCCTAACCCAATGGTTTTTGCTCTTACCCCCTTTCAGCAAGTACGCCAGTGACCTACAAATAGCTCGCCCTAGGTGTACTGCTAGGCAGGCAAAATTCAAAAGCCCCAGCAACTCCATAACTGAATGAATCTGAATCTTATCCTTACCCAACACTGAACGTATCACCGACCTAAGCCTTTCTATTTTATTCTCTGGTAAACAAAACAATCCCCGCTCTGCATGAACTGTTAATCCAAGAAATTCTAATGCCCTTGCCAGATCCTCCATCTTATGCTGAGCCAATGGTACCCCTAACTCCTCACACATGACCGTAAACTCCCGCAAACCCTCCTGTGCTCCTACCTTTCCTTCTCCCACCAACAGAAAATCATCTTAATAATGCACTGCATTTTGCGTCCCCACTTTTTGCTGCCAAATCCAGTGCAATACTGTACTGAACTTCTCAAAAGTTGCACATGCTACTGAACAACCCATGGGCATAGCCTTATCAAAGTAGTACTTATCTCCTACCCTCATCCCCAATAGTAGCCAATCCTCTCTCCTAATAGGCAACAATCGAAAAGCTGACTCAATGTCAACCTTAACCAGCCACGGCTCCTTAAATTCCCTAATCACTTTTACTGCATCATCTAAGGAAGCGTAATGCACCCTAACCTCCTCTTCTGCAATAAAATAATTTACTGAATTCCCTTCTGAATAAGACAAGTGATGTATCACTCTGAATTCCCCTTCTCGCTTCTTCGGCACCAACCCCAAAGGTGACACTCTGTAAGTACTAAAAGGCGGACTATTAAAAGGACCCAATAACCACCCCGCCCTACGCCTTTCTCCAATAAAGCCTCCAAGATGTCCTCTTTACCTTGAAAAGATCATAAATTCTTGCAAACCCCCCCACTCCTTCCTTCTGTGGACTTAATAGGAAACCCCTTTTGAAAACCCTGTATTATCTCCTCTTTGATGGCCAAGCCAGGAAACCGATGAAGCTTATCCCGGAAAATCTCCACTTTAATAGGGAATGGCGCCCCTCCCACTATTGCCTCTAAAGAACCCGAGTCCAAATCCCCGGGACCCACAAAAATGATCCCTCCCCTGTGCCGGCTGAAAGCTTTACCCACCAAAACCACTTTCACGACCCATCACATTGGAGTTCCAGGACAAATCCTGCTGACCACAGCTAGTGGCCAAATGACCCCCTCCACATCTTGAACAAACATGGGCAAATTTTCACCCCACCCATGAACAGAATCCACTGTTAAATGACCAACACACACCCGCTGTTTCTGGTCCACTCAACCTTCTGTTAGAACCCACGTAACTATCCATCATTGTAGTCAACCATAGATCAGGGTGACGCACCTCCCAGCAAAGTGACTGGGCCACAGCCTTCCATTTGTGGAAACACTGATCATACCAGAGCGACGTATTACCCGGCCTTAACCGCTGTGCCTCACGAATGGTAAGGAAATAGCCTAGCTGTGGTAGAGCCAAGGACCCGTCCTTCTCCAGCTGCACTGCCATAAAATAAATAAAGCCAACTACCCAATTATCCCATGTCCTAGGCCGAAGCTTACCTACCCTCTGCCTTCCCAATGCTGCTAAGGCTGCTAATAAGTCCTTACTGTTAGATGACTCTGCTTCCACTAGCCTATGGACCCCTTCTGCATCAATCAGCTCAAACAAATCCACATACTCCCCTTTCCAAACTTTTTCTTTAACTGGACCCGAAATATGAGGAGTTAGAATAACTGCTCCTGTCCCCTGCCCCAAGGACTGGGTAGACAACCAGTCCCCAGGCTGCAGCCCAAAATCAGCGCCTACCTCTGAGCCCAAGCCCAAACTGTCCCCAGAATCCCCCACCCCCCATCGCACCTCTAACCGGGTACCTGGCACCCTGTGCTAGCTGCCTCTGTGCCTACTCTATCCCTTGCACACTGTCCCCAATATCCCCAACTGCCAAGTTATCATCCCTCCCCACCCCACCATCCTCAACCCCTAGCTCCCCCGACAATGCTGTTGTAATAAAACCATTACCTGCACCTTTGTCTTGCGAAGTGCTGGGAAACGGAGTCTCCACTGCCATCCCCTGCTGCGATGCATGCTGCTTTTCCCCCTGGCTGGGGTTCTCAGTGCCATGCATCGCCTCTTCCGACCTGGTGTCTGCTCAGGTTCCTGCACCACCTCCGATGTTGTCACTTCCTGGAATAACTCCCCCGCATGGGCCACAATTGCTTGCCACCTCTGCCTCAGCTCTGGTAATTTGGCCATCTGAAAAAGAGAAACAAAATATTAGCACTATTCTATAAGCCCGACTACCCTAATTCTCCCAAAACCCTGGTATTGCTTTGCCAGGCACCTTAACTTATCCCTGCCTGCCCACCATCACCTATCACCCCTCCTGTCAGCCACCTCCTACCATTAGTACTCCATCCTACCTTAGCATATCCCCTATCAATATTCCTCCCCCTATGTATCTATGAGAAAAAAAAATATATATATATATATATATATATATATATATATATATATATATAAAATTAATTAAGTCCCTCTAACTATCTCCCTAACACTCAGCCATCCAATCCCCTCACCATTCACACAAACAAGGCTAAACACACTTACCTTCCCTCCCAAAACGATCCTCTATCTAAGTAACGATTCTTCCACGAAATGCACATGCACGAATTGGCACTAGGACCTAACGGCCAAAAGACCGGCAGTAGCAACCCACTGCACCACCAGGGAGGATGGAGAAGCCATATCACCACCACCACCAAAAGCTGGGACAGAGGGTCACCCGACCAGCCACGTAGCCATCCTGAAGGACCAGCAGACTAACCGACACCCATGAACCCCCCCAGGGAGCACGAACCACAAACACCACCACTACTACCAATGAAAATGGAGCCGGGAACATGCTGGACCCACGAACCCACCTGGGATAAGCTACTATTCACCGAGGGACACCCGGACAACCACAATGCCATCCTGAAAGGGAACCGGAGAACAGATGGACCCATGAATCCCCCAGAGAGTGCGAACCGCAAATGCCACCACTACCACCAATGAAATGGAGCTGGGAACACGCTGGACCACAGGGGAGCTGATCCATCACTATACCCCAATGAAAATCGTGACCCACGACCACCGGGAGAACATCTACCCCAGGAATGAACACAACTGGCCCACAAACCCACCAGGGAGCATGAGGGGATGATCTACTGCTACCCCCGAACCTAACCAGGACTGGATTACACCAATGGACCCCCCTTTGCCTACCACGACCACCGAGGGAACGTCTTACTGTTTTTTTTTTTTTGAACTGTACCCCGAAAGCATGGCACCAACGGCCTGCTACCCGACAGAGCTAAGGACAGGCCCAGCCTCTCCCCATGGATGTCCCACGACCGCATGGCCCCACCAACAAGGCCCGGCAAATCCCCAGGAGACTGGCGGACGACAGAAGCAAGGAAAATTTCACCCACCCAGGTAAGCCTAGCACTATTCCCATCCACTTCTAAAGCTACATTATTCTATATATATTTTTGTTTTTTTGTTATCCACCCCCCGGACCATTCACTCACACACACACACACACACACACACACACACACACACACACACACACACACACACACACACACACACACAGACACACACACACACACACACACACACACACACACACACACACACACACACACACACACACACACACACACACACAATACTCTATCACCCTTTCCTATCAGTAAGCTCAAACTATCTTCCCAGACTCCAGCCCCACTTTACCTAATCCCTGAAAACACCAAAGGGGGAACTGACCCAGGCCACCTAACCCTTCTCTCCCCAACATCCAAGGCCTACCTTCATCCACAATACCTACAGGTCATCTGGATGTAAGCTTGTTATCACTCCACCAACTCATGCCAAATGTGCCTACTTCCTCTAATCCCAAACCTTTAGTACTGTCAGACGTCCCACCTACTCCTACCTCACTTACTTTTACATCTCCCTCTCTCCTTAACCCTTAAACCACCACAAACCCACTATCCTAATCAACTGCAATCCTTACCTTCCTTTCTACCACTATACCCTCTCCACACCCCTTTACTGCCTTACTCGAGGGACCGGGACAACTTAGTTTGTCCCAAACTGCATTTAGAAAGAAAAATTAAAACAGAGGATCTAGATCAAGTTTTAAAGGTAGTGAATTTAGATTGACTGCAGAACTGGATGGAATAGAATATAAGATGTATAAGGACATGATAATGGATAAAAAAGTGTGTTTAAGAGTATTAAATGAATGGTTAGATAAAGGGTTGAGATATAAAGAATTTAGCAAGGGTGTAATTAGATGTACATGGAAAAAAGGTGATAAATGAGACTTACAGAACAGCATTAAATAATATGGATTATAATTTTTTTATGAAAACTTTTCAAAAAAAGATGGAAGAAAAAGTAAGTAAAGTTGTAAAAAGACATGTATATGGTATAAAAGGGAAAAGATACAGGACTTATTACTGGCAGTCAAAGAAGTAGTAGAAGATATGTTGTACAGGAATCTAAATGCAGAACTAATGGTAGGAGATTTAATTAGGGCATTTGTTTCAATTTATCATTCAGTGTTCTGGGAAATATTTGAAGTTTATAAAATAAATGAAATGATAAATGTATATATTACAGCTTATAGCTATAATATAATTAACGCATTAGTAAACCGATGGCTTAGTGAAGATGTACAGATTGAAAAAGGGGTTAGACAAGGTTGTCTGTTGAGTAGCACATTGTATTAGTGATGAATGTGGGTCTATATTAAAACGACGAAAGCTGAAAACCGTGAATGCAATTACATCGACACATAAATATTGATCTACTAAAACAGAACACGGAAACATCAAAAGTCAGAACACCAAACGAATTTCCAGAAGTAACAGTGCCATAGAGATAAGTTAAACCTAACTAAACAAACCTAATGTAAAACACATTTCCAAACATTTTTTGCATGGGGGCAAGCCCCCCTGCACCCCCACACCCCCTACTTATATATACCAACTCTGAGACCGCACTACAGTGAGGAAAAGAATATATTTCCTTATCCCCATGATCACCCTTCTGGTCAAGGAAATTTGTTCAGCGTTCTGACTTACGACAATTCCGTAGTTCGCTGTTTTCATAGAGTGACATTTATGTGTTGATGTAATTGCATTCACAGATTTTAGGTTTAGTGATTTTAATATAGACCCATGGATGTGATATCAATACATATGAATAGAGGATGGAATTGATGAGTATATGTCAAAGGAGGGATAAAGTTGCCAATTATGCTGACCTATGCTGATCTATGCAGATATTATTATTATTATTATTATTATTATTATTATTATTGCTGTTGTTATTGTTAAGGATAAAATATGTATGTGCAGTGTGATAAAACATTTACAGAAAACCATTCATGTGATATTTTTTTTTATAAATAAAGAAAAAAGTCAGGGATTATGATCTGAGGAGTTGATTGGAAGAATTACATTTAATATGATACTGTTTAAAATTATTGGAATAAGGTCTGGAAAGCAAGATATTAAAGATACAGTATGGAAATTAAATTAGAGGAATTGAAAACTACATGTCTTTTTTGGAAATTTTTTAGATTGTCATTTCATAAAAAAGGTATATTTAGTTAACTCTATTTTGATAACTAGATTTGCATATTTAGCAGGGCTTTTTAGTCAAATGTTGATTTTAGAAAAAAGAGATATATACTGTTATTTTTTATTTGGGGATCTAGGTTAAATTCAGTAAAAAGGGGGATTGTGTATGTACATAAAGAAAAAGGAGGTTTAAGGTAAATAAAAGTTTTATACTGCATCTTTGAACTTGTATAGAGTAATGAAATGTTTAAAGGAGAATGATGATTCTTCTTTAATACATATTTTAAATTTAAAATATAAAATGGAATTGTTACTTTTTTAATTTGAAAAGAAGGAAAGATTGTTGTAATAAAAAATTAGAAAACTAACAGGATAAAATTATGTAGTGGAAAACAGGTGTAAAAAACAGAGAAGGGGAGAAAAGTGTGGTATAAGAATATTATGGATATGTATTTTCAAATGTATCCATGGAAAGTGTTACAAAAATAAAAAAAGGAGTGCTATACAAATAAAAATAGTAAGATGTAAAAAAAAGTTAGAATGCCAAGATTTTTTACGGAGACCGATGATAGTAAAATTGCCAGTAAAGGCAAATATGCCTTCTAAAAGCAAGAAAGATATAGGGCAGGATTCACGATGGCTTGCACGGAGTCTAAGAGTCGTGTAAGACTCCATGCAGTCATAGCGATCCAGGAACAGCCCGAAATACCATGTAAGAGACCAGCTAAAATGTCTCTTACATGGGCAGGGCGTGGATATGCTAATTACCTCACTTGCAGCCGAAAGGCATGCAAATGAGGTAGATTAGCGATCCACGAAGCTGAAACCAGCCTGTGTAAGAGTCGTGTTAGGTGCAGAAATGTAATCAGTTGACAACTGAGTACGTTTCTGCAAATAACACAATGGAGCCATGTCAGCTCCAAATAAAGTGTGCATATGTGTCAGGCAGCATGCCAATGGCCAAATATGTGGCCATTGGCATGGTAACTCAATGCAAACATGAAATAAAATAATTTTTTTTTTTGGCGATCGGCGAGGTTTAAACGCAGCGCAGCCCCGCACAAACGGGCTGCGCTATATAAAACATAAAAATAAAGGTTTGAAACCCACAAATGTGGGTTTTATGCAATGCATGGATTTACAATGCAGGGACTAGCAGACCGAAAACAATATGGCCACCATTTAGTGGTTGCTAAGGGAGGAAGCTGAGTGTAAGACACGTAACTAAGCATTAGTAGGCAATCCTATGTAAATGAGTGGTAGGATAGTGAATCTCACTGTCACATAGCAAATGAGCACAATCCATGTAGTGTAAGAGTTAGATAAGGGGGAGTAACAGAGTAGGAAATAGGTGACATCACAGGGGGGAATGTTAGAAAGAAATCAAGCTCATTGGAGCAAAGTGGTATGTGAAAGATGTCAGTCACACAGCATAGAAAGAGGAGTGTCAACAGATAAGCATGGGAAAGTCAAGAAATGGAAGGTGTACACTGTGGCTAACACCAAAGTTTCTTGCTGTGCGTGCATGTGCGCGTGTGCGTGCTGGGAGGCGCAAGTAAGACAGAGTGCGCACGTGTAAGGCAGAGTAAGAATGTAGGAGCCTGTTTAAAGATCTGTAAACCTGTTTGCACTGGTGTGCACGTGTTTTAACCCAAATAAGCAGATTGTAGTCCGTGTAAGCATGTGTGCGTGCGTGGTAGCCACTTTGAACGTGTTTTCACTGGTATGCATGCTGCTCACCCCTGAGGAAACAGAGAGGAAAAAGGAAGCAGAAGAAATAGTAGGAAGCTAGCAGGGAATACTGGTAGAGCTAGCAGGTGAAAACAATTAGAAGCAGGCAATTACACAGGCAGAATACTAGCCCAGCCCAGCACTTAAAACACTGCAAACAGCATTGCAGTATGTTTCTCTCAAGAGACACTGCAAGACAGGAGTAAGCTATTAGAAGTGAAAACTGAAAAAGCTGCACTCAGAACAAACATGCTAGGGGCTGCCATAGCTGTTATAAGGAGACATAGGAGACTTGCTGAGGATGGTGACAATGCAAATGCTGCCAGACAACCCACAGTGAGGAGACGGAGAAGAGTGTACAGGCCCAGGGTCACCTACCAGGGGTTACATGAGCTGGAGATAGTGGAGCATTATAGAGTGGACAGAGACCTCCTGCAGCAAATTGTTGAGCTGTGCAGGCCACACCTCACACACAGAACAAAGAGAGGGGAATCCATCCCAGTGGAAACCATGGTATGTGTTGGCCTAAGAATACTAGCAACAGGTACCTTCCAGAGACCAACTGGTGATATGATGGGGATCTCACAGGCATCTGCATCCAGGGTACTGCACCAGTTCCTGGATGCCATGTCAGCACATGTCAAAGATCATGTATATTTCCCCAATTCCCATGAGGCATTGGCCAGCAATATGCGACTCTTCCAGCAAATAGCGGAATACCCTGAGGTAGTGAGTGCAATAGACTGCACGCATATACACATCAAGGCACCAGCTGGTGAGCGGGGTAGGGCCTACATCAACCACAGGGACTTCCCCTCCATCAACTGCCAGGTCATGTGTGATGCCCAGGGCATAATAACGAATGTGTGTGCTGGCTGCCCTGGAAGCTACCATGATTCCCATATCTGGCATCTGGCAACTGTACCAGACATTTGCCAATGTGGACATCCCACATGGTCACTTAGTGGGGGATGTTGGATATGCACTGGAGCCATGGCTGATGACACCCATCAGAAATGCACACACACCTGAACAAGAACGCCATAATGAGGCACACGCACAAACACGAAATGTAATAGAGCATGTGTTTGGGCTGCTCAAGTCATGGTTCTGGTGCCTGGACACATCTGGTGGAGCCTTGCAGTACTCACCAACTACATGTACCCAAATTGTCATGGTATGTGCTATGCTACATAATATGATTCTGTGAAAACAGCTGCAGCAGGACCAGCATAGGGCCGGGACAAACAGCCCCCCACTATTGCCAAGGCCATCATAGGCAGAGCGTGACTCGGAGGAGGAACAACATGAGCCTGCCCCAGTAAGCAGAAGGAGGCGTTCCCAGTATGCCCTGGCCTTGGCAAAGAGGCAATGCATAGCACATACACTGGCTCAGTAGGAACCCTGGGAATGATACCCCTCTCTGATTCACTCATATAGTAACAGGGATGCCTAACATGACACAACCTGCTTTCAAACATGTACAGGGAGTGTAGTATGTGCATCCAACATAGGCAGCCCTGCAGCACCACCTGAGGCATGATTGCCATGTGTTAAGAAATGTAACACCATCTAGTATATGCAAACATGATGACCCTGCCTAACATCTCACCCTCACCAAGCATGATGCCACACTATGAAGACAACAAGATCAAGTACAATAATTGGCTGAAGTATTGCTGTTAGCAAAGGGGAACAAATGGCTGACAGCCTGGGATGACATGCCGAGCAAGACATGATGCTCCACCTGCTAAGGATGGCACATACCCAGCACACCTGGCTGTGTGGATACTGGCAAAGGCTGTTGTCACCCCCACTGTGCCTTGAATAGGTAAGGCTGGAAACACAAACCCACCGCCATAGGTAGCACAAGGGATAACAACCTGGACATAATGCTACCCAATGCCAGAAGTCTAAACTGCAAGGTGCATGCAGACCAAACCCACCTCAGCATGGAGAATGGTAATATCTGTTCTGTAACAGAAACCTGGGTCAAGGCCCAGAAGAGCACCCTAATACTACCAGGTTATGCCTTATACCATGCTCTACAGCCCCAAAACATGGAACAAACTACAATAGGAGTGTAGCTATCAGTAATTGTCAAGGATAACCACACCCCCAGGTTGGCACCACAGCAAGAAGCAGCATGGACTATCCACGGGCAAGTAACAGTGGCTCAAACTGCGTCCCTGTTTGCAGCCTGCTACAGACCACCCTCACAATCCCAGGAGCCCTAGCCAGCCTTCCTGAAGACACTGCAAAGTATGAATGTCTCAACAAATACCAAACAAGGCACACACAAAGTATGACATAGGTGGTAATCCATTATGTACGGAAGAAGTAATCAGGGACCTAGGGACACAAGTGGATGGTAACCCGTCATGTGACACTCACATTGCCAAGGTGGCCAGGAAGACCTGCTATATTGCCCACCTTAATATGAAAGGATGCACATGTAGATCAAGAGAGGTCACTGTGCCCCCATACTCTTCCCTTATCAGGCCCATACTTGAGAACAATGTCCCAGTTCGGATGTACTTTACCTGACACCTGCAGCAGTTAGAAAGACCCCAAATGTACCTCACCAAGAGGATAAAGGGTCCAAACATTTGTCATCTGCTGCCTGGCTGAAGAAACCACAACCCAATTCACATGCATACTGCCCAGTCAGAGGCGATGTATGCCTGATGTACAAGGCCATGTCCAATCCAGAATGAATGGACATGCTCCACTGCACAAACTCCAAATCCAGCAGAGACACCACAGTGAGATATCTGAACCTCCACACATAGATAAATAGGATGTGCTGGAGAGACAGATCCATAACCCAGAGGCTCCTTACACCCTGGAACAGAATCCCAGTCCATGATAGGCTGAGCTCCACACTCATACTCAACAAGAGAAATCCGGTCAAGTGCATGGGAGATAGTAGGTGTACACTGGGGGCCATCCCTGTGTCACATCTAGTAAAGTAAACCATAAATGGGCATAATATGCACATTGCAAGGGGTGTCGAAAGCCACACACAGTCTGTCTATGCTCAAACATGGCCAGGGCAGATAGCCTAGTATGAACCTATGAACCTATGACGGTACACATTGTGCAGGACACAAAGAATAATCACACAGCTGTCCTAACTGGTGGTAGGAACCATGGTGATAATCCACAGATATGCTCTGCAGTACTCAAATATCACAAACAATACACCAAAACCCACACACATTGCCAACATCCAACCCAACAGATTCTTTGCAAACTCCCCACCAGCACCAAACTGCCAAATATCTATCCCAGCAGAGTGTTGGCCCCCTGACATTGCAGATGCTGAGGTAACAGCCAGCATCTACAAAGCAAACCACACAGCATCAATGGTACCAGATGGTGTCCTGGGTTGTGTCCGACAAGTACTGTAAGAAGAATGGAACACCAAATAGCACTACTGTGCACTCACAGTCTTACCACAGGATATGTACCCTAAGAGCAGTGTACAGCAACAGTGGTCCCTCACCACAAAGGTGGAGCCTGAATGGATACTGCAAACTATCACCCCTCAACCCTGACTATCTTGGGTACCTACAGACATTGGACCCTACCCAGTGTGGCTTTCATAGGGCAGATCCTGTCCCTTAAACATGTCTGACTCATGTGAAACATGCACCAAGGCCATTGATGAGGGGAATGTGGTTGACACAGCCTATCTGGACCTTGTTAAACCCTTTCATACAATACCCCAGTTGTTCAGTACAGATAAGCTCACCAGCCTAACTATAAACCCCTATCCAAGTAGATGGGTTGCAAACCAGCTCAAGGACAGAACTGACCTGGTCAGACATGCTGCAGCCATGTCAGACTACAAACCAGGTACAACTGGCATCCCACAATGCACGGTCCTGGGACCTCTCTTGTATGCTATATATATGTCACATAGGTACAGGCTAACATGGAAGGACTCTGTCTGAACAGGTTCGCAGATGACTACAAACTGCCCACCATATCGGACCCTCCAGCTGACACAAGCATCCTACAAAAGGCACACATAGAAACAGACAAGTGGTGCCACAGCCATGTCAACAAGCTAAATGCAGAATAGTGTATAGTCATCCCCTGTGGAAACACATTATGTGGCCACAAATTACCACATAGGTCTTAACCCATTAAGTACATCAGGAGCAATAAGAGACCTGGGGACACAAGGTGATAGATATCCTGCATGTGACAACCATGTGTCTGTAGTGGTTACAGAAACATACCATATACCCACCTAATCATGAAGGTAAGCACAGCTAGGTCAGGGTAGGTCATTGTGCCTCTCCAGTCATCCATCAGCAGCCTCACAATTGCATACAATGGCCTTTGTGGGATGTACCTTAGCAGACACCTGCATCAATTGGAAAGACCCCACAAATACCTCACCAGGAGGATCTGAGAGCTGTAACAGATGCCATGTGTTGCCTGATTAAACAAACTGCAGCTCCACACAGTGCCATACCACCTGGCTGGAGGTGATCTGTGCCTGATGTATAAAGCCATGACCAAGCTGGAATCAATGGACATTTGGCACAATGTAAAATCTGAATGCTGGTGACCTATGCAGATTACAGGCCTGAAACCCAGCACAGACATAAACAGGACATGCTGTACCGATTGGTCCATAACCCAGAAGCTCACTCGACTCATGACTAAACTCCCAGTACAGGTTATCCAGGGAGTCCCTCATTGACTGTCATCCAGAGGAATCATGATGACTGGATGGGAGATGGTAGGTGTACCCTGGATATCACCTGTATGTCACAGGTAGACAGAGGCACAGCACACTAACCTTGACATATGTCATGGCAAACACCAGTAAATATGTGTGTTGAAGGACAAACACTCTCTGACTAGCATTACAAATGGCCTAGGGCACATGGCCATTGTTTGTCACTGTCCACACAAGTTGTGGAATACATTAACTATGTCGGACAATCTTGTTCTATGTTGTCCATATCTGAACAAAAAGCAACATGGTCATATCTGCACAACTGGCCCTCAACCAGTCTGGTGTGCTCACTATAAATATTACAAGCAGTGATAGGACTGAAACCGATGATACTGTCCACCACAGTGAAAGTACTGAACCAGCACACAATACGACAATACACTGTTTGGTCAGTATGAAAGGACGTTGACAACTGTATGCAAACTATCCCATGGCAACCCTGCAGGCAAAGCATAATGCCTGTTAGGTTCAGACACAAAGCAGTTGGGCAGTAAGAACACAACCTGACGTCCAACACTCAACTGTACATGTGAAATATAGATGAAGTCCACACACACAAACACAAATGTGGTGGACCACAGATCCCAACATATAGAAAGTTCACACTGGGCATGCTTGCACACTTAGATAAATGAGACGTGTCAGTCAAGAAGCCATAGAAACTGTGAACTGGGCATGCTCACACACCTAGGCCATGTCACAGTTCAGCAGTTGCACACACATATCTGGCATTTGTATGTGTTAACAGAGGAACCTCCCACAATACAGAAATCTGCCCAGTGCACACAGTGAAATTACAACAGAGACATAAGTAAAGTACTGGATCCCACTCATATGCAAACATCTGCCACAGTACACAAGTTGTTCATAGAGATAGGGAAAGCTATGGCAATAAAGACCCACAAACAGTATATGAGCAACAGATACTTGCATCTGACAGGTAAACATATGGCCGTAGAGTGAAATACTAGGCTGTTGTCCCTAGGGAATACAGAAGGCTATCCACAGTGTATTTGACATCTGCCTCCGCAGTACAGTAGGCCACTGTGCCTCTGCAAAGTTAATGCATATATATGATCTTCCCCTTACTGATGGATAATAACAGATGTGCATACCTCTTCATAAATAATGATGTCAGCACACTATACATATGTCAGGAGCACAAATGATACCCAGTAATTTGAATAGCACGCTCAGCTACTGCGTCTCTCACAAGTGTCATAATATAGTTAGGTAGGGGTTTGAATCCTGCAAGTGCTCAATGAATGTGGGGGGGGGGGAGTAGTGTGTGTGCAATTCTATGTGTAAGAGAAATGTCCCTTTTGGCAACTAGTACAACACACCACATGCTGCATATTCCCCTGTCTAAACACTGATGATGTCAGCACCCTATAAGTACAGCAGGAGAAAGCAAGCTTCCCAGTAATGCAAATAGCGCGGTCTGCTACTGCATCTCTTACAAATGTCATAACATAGTTAGGTAGGAGTTTGAATCCTGTAAGTGCTCAGTGTGTGTATGTGTGAGACTGAGGGGGAGTAGTGTGTGTGCAATTCTATGTGTAAGAAAAATGTCCCTTTTGGCAACTAGTACAACACACCACATGCTGCATATTCCACTGTCTAAACACTGATGATGTCAGCACCCTAAAAGTACAGCAGGAGAAAGCAAGCCTCCCAGTAATGCAAATAGCATGCTCTGCTACTGCGTCTATCACAAATGTCATAATATAGTTAGGTAGGGGTTTGTATCCTACAAACGCCATGTGTGTTTTTGTCACACAGTTTGTCCATGTGTGTGGGGTGTTGTTCCCAATATTGCACGACATAGATTATATCAGTAATGTCAATGCACACATGATGTATGTGTGTGCCACATACACATATGTACCTGTGACCTTCAATAGTTCCCATGTCTGAAGCCTGCCTCATGTGAATACATGGAATTTGCATTAGACAGCTGTATGACTGTGGTGTTCTGTGCAGGGGCTGCATGTGGTATGTCAATATACAGTGCGAGTGGTATATGGTGTCATCCTACCAGAGAGGGATACACGTCTGGTCTGGAGCATATAGTCCATACGTTGTTGATGAACAGGTGCAACATGTTTTCACCTCTTGTGGGAGTGGTAACAAGTTGTTCCATAGCAAGTCAGTGAATAAATGCTAGGAAACTTTCAGCTAGGGTCTTGGAGCTAGAGTAATGCTCACACTCTATGTTTGGGTAGTTGCAGTCCACCCATATAATGGTGTTTGTAGAGACCGTCATATTCCCAGTGTTGTCAGAAAGGCCAAGTGGGTTTCCTGGGTATGGGGGGTGGTGTGTGCCAGGCTATGAACCTGAAGGCAGTCTAACCCACTGTTAGTTGCACATGGATAGGCTCTGATGCTTTGTGCTGTGCCACCAACCTGGAGGTGTGTGTATCTGTGGTGCCTTTGGATACATCCCCCCTGTTCTGGTTTGGTGCATGTTTAGGGGACGACAAACATGGTATGAGGTATGACCTGGCAGTGATGGGATGCACCTGGGAGCCTTGTACCAGGATTCTGTTACTGCACGGATATTGCTGTTCTCCATGCTAAGGACAGTTTCCACTGCATGCATCTTGAGGTTTACACTGCTGGCATTGAGTAAGCATTACTATTAGTGTCCTATCCCGTGTAATACCTGTGTAGGTGGCTATGTAATTTGAGCCTTGCATAAAAAGGCACTATGTGTATAGCAAGAGCCTTTGCCAATATACAACGGCCCATGCATGACAGGTGCAAGCTGTCCCTAGAGCCATAAAAAAGCAAGGTAGACAGGTAAAGACCAAGTAATCCAATACTGCTTCCTCGAAATTCTTTTATTAGATACAAATTTCAATACGGACGTGAACTCACTCAAGCGCTTTCGCCTGAAACACTGTCAGGCTTTTTCAAGATGCTCACTAAAAAATAAATTGTACTTAAATAATACATTCAATCAAGTTAAATTAGTACTAATTAGTATTAATTAACCAATTGGATCCACATGTATAGGTTACTAAAACTTTTAAAACTTTTAAACTATACTTGCTCCCTCCTGCCTGCTGCAACATCATAGAACCTTATCACAATATACTTAAAACTTCTAACACTGTTAGTAGTATATTTCTTGACCTAAAACTTTAATATTTAATTACTAATATCATATATACATACAAAATATAAAGTATAATATATAATATATAATATATAATAAATAAAAACATAAATATAAAGTATGGAATATGGGGAACTCCAATAAATTACAATATCATGGAGAGCCCCAAAATACTAATAATAAATATTATAATACGTATTAAATTACCATAAATATTATAAATGTTCACTACAAGTGTACAATATGTGAATATGTAAAATTTAAAAATATTCAAGTATGAAAACTATAATTGAAAGGGGATAGCCAAAATGTACCTAAATTTAAGAATAAACCTTATAAGTTGTATGTAGGTACCATGTACGTGGATAATGAACAGATAATATCAAAGCATACTTAAACTCCCTAGAGTAGTGGCCAGAAAAAAATTAACAACTATGTTGAGTACTGAGCTTATTCAAATCTATTTAATCACCTAATGATGTAGTGTATAAATAAATAGTGTTCTATTTCAACCCTATCAAAATACACAACAGGGCATATTAAGTATTAAATATTATAACTTCCATCTAGGGTCTCTACAACACTTGTTGTCAAAGCCTGGCTCGCCTCAATTTTAAAACACTACTGATACTAACTGTATCATTCAACCCTGGTGGTCTGGATGCATTTAGTTTAAGTTGCCAGACCAATTCTTTATACTCCAAACTGGCCTCCCAGTCACCACCTCTTGGATTTAACGGTACTTGTTCAAGAATCAAAAATTTCAAGGACATCCTTGGACAAACCAACGAGTGTTTAAAAAAGGCATTTGATTCTTTACCTTTTTGGACATCATACAAATGTTCATATACTCTTTTGCGTAGTGTTCTCTCCGTCTTACCGATGTAAAAACTAGAGCAGAACTGACATACACCTAAGTATACAATACCTTTAGATGCACAGTTAAAGTAATCCCCTGATTTAACTTTATATTTCCTTGATGGAATATAAAAGCTTTCATTGTTCATTATATAAGGGCATTGCTTACATGCATTACATTTGTATGTGCCAATTTTTGAATCTCTAACAGTAGGTAATTTTTGTTGTTGCCTCTCAAAAATACCTTTGAGGTTTATTCCTTTTGCATTTACAAATGTTGGTTCCTTAGGTAGGAACCTACTAATTTCTTCCTGTAGTGTTAAAATTGGCCAGTACTTCATAACCGTATTTTTTATCTTAAAGTAATCATTACTAAATGTGTGCACAAATAACCCATGTGTGTCAGTATGAACTACCTGAGTAACCAAAGATAAACTATCTTCACCGAGGCCAAGCAACGGAACATATTTACACTTCCTGTCCCTTCTAATTTCTTGCAAAACCATTTCTATTAACTGCCTTGGGTAACTTCTTTCTAAAAATAAGTTAAATAATAAATCTAATTCTTTGTTAAACAATGCGTCCGTACTCCACATTCTGGACACCCTTATAAATTGTCCTTTCAATATACCCTTCTTCTGTGAAAAAGGATGCCCACTACTGAAGTGGAGGTACACATTTGAAAATGTGTTTTTCCTAAAAATGGATGATTCAAAAGTATTACTTTCATTGTTTTTAGTTAACAAAACATCTAGATAATTCAAAAAATTCTTACTCACATTAGATGTAAACCTTAAACATTGTGTGGTATTGTTAATATACATCAAAAATTCATCAAGATCTTCCTTATTTCCCCTCCAAAAAACACAGATATCATCTAAAAATCTTTGATAATGTAC
The DNA here is from genome assembly GCF_019279795.1 of Protopterus annectens. Lineage (NCBI taxonomy): Eukaryota > Metazoa > Chordata > Ceratodontiformes > Protopteridae > Protopterus > Protopterus annectens. Next base: position 1,970,753,438 of record NC_056725.1, on the reverse strand, counting down.
AATATTATTTGCCCATTGGGAAGTAAAAACATATTTATTCTCCCAAAAAAATAAAACCACGTTAGCATATGACGAGGCACAAGGTGTGCCCATAGCTACCCCTTTTCTTTGCTTAAATATTTCTCCGTTAAAATAAATAAAATTATTATGCAAAATAATTTCCATACAATCGACTAACAGGTTAATAGTATTTGAATTATAGTCAGAATGTGTAATAAGTACGTCTTTAAACCATTCAAGTCCAGTATCATGAGGGATACTTGGAAATAATTCAACTACATCAATAGTCACTAAAAAATCAGTTTCCACATAAAACTCCTTTTTGATGTTTGCCAGAAACCCCCATCAGTCTTTGCAAATATGTTTAATGGATGTTACTAATTTCTTCAGAGATATATCCACAAATTTCCCCAATGTCTCAGTTATACTACCCGCACCAGCTACTATTGGCCTGAATTTTAACAGATGTAGTCCCTTATGTACTTTGGGGATGCCAAAAATAACTGGGGTGAGGGGTTTATTAACAAACAAAAAATTGAAAAGTTTTTCATTGATTACTCCTTGTAACAGGTGGTCCTGTAGTGTGTATTTTATATTTGTGTATGCTATATTGATTTCATTCAATGAAATCGAACTATATTGTTCAACCTCTTGCAAAATATTATGTATATACACCTCGTAATTGTTTGAATACATCAATACTATACCCCCACCCTTATCAGGTTTCATAACTCTAACCTGTTCTTCCTTCAGGGAATTAATCAACGAATGACATTCTGAGGACAAGTTATCTGTTTATTTATTAGATCTGGTTTCATAGTTCCTTAAGTCTTGTTCTACTAACTCCTCAAATATCTTTAACACCGGGTGTAACGGAGGATTAAAAGTACTAGATCTACTAAATAGTTCTCATGTATTTGCTTGTCCTTTAAAAAATAGATTTAAGTTCAGTTGCCTAGTAAACAGTTTTAATTCTAAAATGTTCTTAGTAACATCCATAGGGCGAGCAGGAACAAAGTGAAAACCTTTGGAAAACAGTTCAAAATGTATATCCTGTAAAGGTATCTCTGTGTAATTACATATTGTAAAATTACCTTTAGTTGAAACCGTATAAGGTGCTAAACCATCCTCAACATTTACCAAATTTATAGGAGCTGCCCTCTCCAAATTACAATCAATTATCTCCATATATTCCAACATTTCTGCTGATGCTGGGGGTACCCCCTGTTCCCCCGCCTTCCTTGAGGAAAATAAAAAAAACTGATGTGTATCACTGTTGTTTGTATCCATGTTGTTATTACTATTATATTTTTGTGCTATGCGTTCACTTCTTCTAGGCATTTCATCGGGTAGCGGTGTATTATTACCAGCATTAATATTTCTATTAACTGCCTTGTTGTTAAACTGCTTATTAAACCATCTACCCTTTGCTAATGTTTGATAAGCCACACCATTTTTATAATCATTTAGGTCCCTTTCCAATTTTTTGATCTTTTGATCCATTATTCTACAACAATACTGGTCAACTTCATGGAATATTGTATCATAGTCTTTTTTAACACTTGAAAAATTCACATCACATACAATTGTTTCATTCAACTGGTTTAAATCATACAATAAAGACTCCATTTTATTTCCATAGTCCTTTACCATGAGCTAAATCATTTCAAGACCCGTTCTGTCGAACAGGTCTATAAGTTCTTTAAAAAGCGCAGAACCTGGTGTGGCATTGTTGGGAAATTTATTAAAATGGAGTCCCTTAGGGACTCTTTTAACCCGAACACATTCAGACAAATAATCAATTTCCAACTGCGTTGTCTTATAGGCATATAATTTGTCATTGAAACATGTAAAATTACTGTCTGATTCATTAACTGATGAAGAATTTTCTACCACAGTACCTGGTTGAAACGCAAACTGCTTATTAGTCCAGGCGTTGAAATTAAAAAAGTTTAAAGTATTTCCCGCTGTTTTTTCCGCTCCCTTTTGTTGATTGTTGGTTGTATTCTTGGAAATTGCACCATTACTCTGTCCTTCCTTGTGGTTCCGTGAATCAACATTTTTGGCTATAGGTGCATTGTTGTCTGGACCAATTCTACAACCAATATCTAGTTGTTGATTATCCGCTACATGGTCACCAGCGACATTACTACCCATTTTCAATGTGTTAGTTAGCTGTGTAAGCAAACAAATGACTTGTCGGAACTCCGTTCTGGTTACCGGCACGTCATCAGGTACATCACGCAAGATCAAAGGAGTATTCAGGAAGTTGGTCTGATAGTTACCTTCTGCCATAACAGCACACATAAGAACTAAGTCCCAAAAGCCACAAAAAAGCAAGGTAGACAGGTAAAGACCAAGTAATCCAATACTGCTTCCTCAAAATTCTTTTATTAGATACAAATTTCAATACGAATGTGAACTCACTCAAGCGCTTTCGCCTGAAACACTGTCAGGCTTTTTCAAGATGCTCACTAAAAAATAAATCGTACTTAAATAATACATTCAATCAAGTTAAATTAGTACTAATTAGTATTAATTAACCAATTGGATCCAAGTGTAAAGGTTACTAAAACTTTTAAAACTTTTAAACTATTCTTGCTCCCTTCTGCCTGCTACAACATAATAGAACCTTATCACAATATACTTAAAACTTCTAACACTGTTAGTAGTACATTTCTTGACCTAAAACTTTAATATTTAATTACTAATATCAGATATACATACAAAATATAAAATATAAAGTATAATATATAATATATAATAAATAAAAAACATAAATATAAAGTATGGAATATGGGGAACTCCAATAAATTACAGTATCATGGAGAGCCCCAAAATACTAATAATAAATATTATAATACATATATTTGCTGTCCCTAGCAAAGCAACGTGGCTTGTCTAGCATGTAATCCCACGCTGACAGTCATTGGATCCCCTTTGAATGTCACCGAAACATAAGGCAATTGTAGAAATTGATCATCCTCTCTACATATTGTGGCAGCATTCTTGGTGAGGGTAAGATGCTACTCAAGGTCAGGGTCATACCAGCCTGTGCCACATGCTCAGAGAGCCCCTCTATGTCCCCTATCATGTAGTCCAGGGAGGTACGTCACAGGTCATTCACACTGGCATGGACAATGACTGAGTCATATTTGTACATGCCTTGGAGTGACCTGTATGCTTGTGTTATGTGGTGGATCATAGTGCCCGATGGGCATCTCACCGTGACCGTCTGCTTGTTCAGCCTGAAGAGAAGGACCTCAGTGTACCTGATGATAGAGGTACCTATTACAACTGTAGCAGGTGTGTTGTTAAGCCATACGGGCTGTGACTGTTTGGCACACAGGCTTTGTGAGCTATGTGTTGCATGTGCTCTGTTCTGGTGTAACGTTTGCTTGTGTGTCTGCTTCGCAGGTGTCTGCTGCTCAGGCAGGATGCTATTCTGAGACTCCAAGAATGTTCCTGTGTGTTTCTGTGTTTGGATTGCTGTCGTGGCAGGTCTATGTGAGACTGGTATTGTATTCAATGTAGTATCCCACTTCACCTGACAGGGTATGCCAGTACTGAGTTAAGAGAGCTTAGCCCCCAGTTTGGCTCTGTGGTTGCATCTCTCACATGTGTTGTACTTTTATGGGAAGGGGAGAGGGTTGTCTGTGTACATGAGGCAGCTGTAACATTGCCACATGACTCACAGATTCACCAACTGGACCAGAGAGGAGATTGACAAGTGACCTTTGCACATGCTACCATAGTATTGTGAATCCCATAATAATTAACAACACATAGGGCCAATGGGGAACAAGGTACTCAAGGTGAGTATGTGAGGGTGTAGTGCTCCTGATTTGTTAGTGCTGGCATATATAAATGCTTTCATGAGCAAATGCCAGGTAAGTCATATGCAATGTGTTACAGGCAACTTACATGCAAATAGGACAAACAGTGATGTTCTGTCAAGTGAGACATGGACATCAGTACAGTAAGCAATACAGATGTCACTAGGGATCCACAGAGGTGCTGTAAATCTGCATTGCAGGTGGAATCAGTGTTTCAGGGGCATAACAAGCAAACATGCATACAAACAAAGCTACAGTCAGCAGGCCTAGATCTAGACTATGCTACAACAAACAAGGTGTAAGACTTCCAGTAGGTAACAGTGCATATATGCAGGCACTATAAGCCTGTACCCAGAAATTCACAGGTCAGACGGGCTGGGTCCAGCCCCACCTCCCACAAGTGTACAGACCATGTACCTTCGTAATGTAGAATAACTGGCCTGAAACCCAAGTGCTCATACCTGAACTAATACACATTTCGAATAACAGACACTGAGCCCTCACTCAGCAGTTCCAAATTTAGTTAGTTCTGTCATAGTTAGTTCTGTGTTTTGGGGCTGTCATGCAAGGTATGAGGTGTGACCTTGTAGTGCTAGGGTGCTCTTGTGAGTCTTGAACCTGTTGTGTATTACTGCACAGATATCAACATCCTCAAACATCCTCATTGCAGAGTCGAGTGTGGACAGCATGCAACTTGCAGTTGACATGTCCATCATTGAGTATCAATACCTACATTTTCTTATCCCCTGTGCTACCAATGTAGGTGGCCTTCTGTTGACAGCCTCACCACCAGTATGCAAAGATGTGCAGACATTACACTATGGTAATTACTATGGGTGTACAAAACAATACAATGACATTCATACTGTAACTGCATCAGGCATGCTGGGATATACCCACAATGATATCATTACACTGTACTGTTGACAACATGATACTATTACTACACTTCTATGTAGTCACCCTGTGCATCAGCACCATGTTAACCTGTTCCTGCACCGATGTTACAGATTGCAGGAGGTGGCACAGTTTCATCGTATGCACAGGATGTGTACTTGATATGCCTGAGTCTGCCGCTGATACAACCAATTGACATGTTTGTGTGTGTGTGTTGGTGAGGGACAGCAGTACAAGATGGGGCAATGTTGATGCAGTGTGTGCGTGTATGCGGTAACTCTAGGTGTTATCAATTTGCATGTGTGTATGCATGCACACAGTTCCACCTCATGGCTGCCATATACAGGTGTTTGTGGACAGCCACAGACTGTATCTGCCAGGTCATACAGATCACTGTCTCTGGCCATGGACATGGAACCTGTGCCTGGCAGGGGTACTACGGACCGTATCAGGTACTAAGCCAGACTGGGTACTGTCATCAGAAGCAGGTGGTTGGTGACTGGAAACAGGTCCCTGTTGGGACTGTCCAGAGCCATGTGCACGTGGTCTCCTGGGGCGGTCTGATGACAGCACAGACCCAGCATTGCTGGGGCTGCTGCTGGCACTATGGGAGCAGCCGCGGGCCTGTTGTCATCCACGACGGCTGCCAGCTGCTGCTGTTGCTGGCATACGCCCACGTCGACACCTCAACCATCCACCATTATCCTGGCTCATGGACATGTAGTTGTGGAACAGATCTAATGTGTCCCTCCAACGTCTGTCAATGACCTCAGTAAAATTACGTTTGGCAGCCGCAACATCATGCATACTGTCATTCATAGCTGTGCGACATGCTCTCAGCTCCCTCAGACCCTGTTTGGTGTACCGTTCCATATGTGACTGTGCCTGCATTACAGCCTGAAACATAGCTGAGGTTGAAAGACCTCTGTGGGCATGTCTGACAGGGGTGGTACACCCACGGATGGTCCCACGGGAACCCCTGGACATCTGCCAGTGTGTTACCATGTCAGGACTCTGGCCATGGCTGCTGTGTGGGGATGCATGTGCCACTGATACCACATTACCCTGGTCAATGCCCACTGTATCCTGTCCATCACCTAGGGACATTGGTGACAAAGGATGTATTGGCAGGATGACTGTGCGCATTGATGGGGTCAACAGCTGTGTACTGTCAATTGGCTGACCAACGACGGACCCTGGCACACCCCCCTGTGCCATTACACAGGTATCATCATTATCACTATCCATGGCAGCTGATACAGGTTCCCTGCTGCACAACACCAGAGCAGCACCAGAACCTGTGGGAATAAGACAAGAAACACAGTTTACAATGTGTAAACAATGTCACCACTGATACACACAGGCACACATGCACACATGCACATATGAGCACATGCACACATGCACACATGCGCACATGCACACATGCACACATGCGCACATGCACACATGCACACATGCGCACATGCACACATGCACACAGGTGCACATGCGCACATGCACACATGCACACATGCACACATGCACACATGCACACATGCGCACATTCACATAGGTGCACATGCACACAAGTGCACATGCACACATGCACACTCCTCAGTATATGAGATATCAACACACAGTCACAAACACACCTGCAATCAAACACATAGCACTACTGCTTCAGCCTATTATTACTATTAGTATCAAGAGTCTTGAATGTATTGTTATTACACACTCACCAGCACAGATAGGCTGCCTTGCTGTTACACCAGAGGGACCTGCTGAAATGAGACATTTATTGTCAGTGGGCACAACTGTGCCATTGATACTGTGAGTATGATACAGTTCAGTAGTACAACAGTTGGCTTCCACAGGTCTACTGCTGATATTGAGAATATCACTCTTGCATAATAATTACCAAGATAACAGCTACAAACCGAGGACACACCTCACACATGCATAAACTAACAGTGTACAGAACAGTCAATTATACATATGGCATGTTACCTGCACGCTCCAAGTCCTGCTGCTGGGTGGCTCCAGCCTCTATCATTACGCATGTATGCTGCTGCTGTTGTTGCTGTTGGCTGGAGCCACAACACTTAGGAGTAGTCCCTCCAGTCTGGTGAGGGGGGGATGTATAGCCCCCCCACCACCTGTGGCAAGCTGTTGCCTGTGGATATCCGATGTACGCTGATGGACATTTCTAATTAAATCACTGCAGTGATGGCGTACCTGCTCATATGTCCAGTTATGTGTGCCTATGTCATTTACCTGATGGACCAGGTCTTGCCACAGTGCAGCCCTCTCCTGCTGGTTCTGGCTGGTGCGGGAAAAGAGTATTGCTAAATCCTGCACCAGGCTGTGGTGTATCTCCTCATCCTCTGCAGCGGAGTACACAGGGTTTCTCTGGTGAACCATAGCCCTGAAAAGGAAAAGAAAAATATGTCAGCAATATATGTCAGCAAAATATGGCACACATAATACACATAATACTCGACTGTAGTGATATAACTTAACCTCCATATATAGCATCTGTCTGTCTATTGGGGGATACACATGTCAATGACCAGATATCAGTGCTCAGCCGACAACTGTGCAACAGTACCTGGCACACTCCATACGACAGACTAGTATACTCCAGCAGTCAGCACACTGGTTCAGGTCCAATGCACAACCTCACACTGGGGGTTTGTATGAAGGTACTGTATGGGGAACATTATCAACCCATGCACTGCATGCAATGCACTTTACATATTTCACTGGTAATGCACAATATTCTTACTTGCCATAACCCTACCTACACCACAGTCACATACAGGGTAATGCAGCACAACATATGGCAATGTAGTATGTTTTGATTGCAATACCTCACACATCTGTCTCTGGCCTCACACCAAGGACACACACTACCATGACAGACAGACAGTCCCACCAGTACATAACATGCACTCAGTCACTGGCACACTCATTCCACCTCACATATTTGGTTTGCAATCGGTTCCTGGGTGTGCATTGTGTCTTAGGTAGGTAGTATGCTATTGGCCCTGGGCCTACAGCAGCATACTGTTATGCTACCCTGCCCCTTGTGACACATGTGATGTGATCGTACCTGCTCCTGTCAAACAGTTACACAGGGTGACTCATATGGCATATTACCTATCTGCGTAACATTCAGCTGGGGTATGTCTGAGATCTACTCATGGGGAGCTTTGCTTCTTAATGCTGTGTGGTTTACTCCAGGGTATGTCTTATCTGTGGGTAGGGACCTGTACCTCCACCATGTGCTCTTTACTGTGGTGACAAGGATGACAGACATAGGTAATTTGGGTTGTGGATGTTGTGAGGTGTTACAATGGTTGTTGGACAACTGTCATGGGTGTGACTTAACTATGTATATCCAGCAGTGGTAACCTCTATGTAGGTAGTCTGGGTGCACTCTGTGGTCTTGTCAGTCACTCTGCATAGGTAATGTGTTTGAGTGCATTGACACAGTTACTTACATATGACTGTGTCCTTCTCCATATCTGTAGCTGTCATGGGAGGTACATACCGTGTAGGACATTGTGGGGTGTAGAGGGGTACAGTGACCTACATGTCCATAGCTGACACACCATGTCTGCAGACACATACCATGTACAGGTATTACAGGACTAGTGTGCCACTGTGTATATCAATGGGGAGCCTATTGTACACGTGTTGCCCCTGTTCCCCCCTGACACATGCAGTGGTGGGCAGGCATGCACATATGTGGTGGTTACTGGTATCAGTGTTTTGGAATGGGGTATGGTACTCCAGTATCCACACTGGTGTTCACTCCATGCCTTTGTCACCAGGCACCTGTTGCAATACATCTGCACACATGTGCCTCACTCAGTATATATATATATATATATATATATATATATATATATATATATATATATATATATATATATATATATATATATATATATAGATATATAGATATAGATATGGGGAGATATGGGGAGAGAGTGAGAGAGAGAGAGAGGAGAGTGAGAGGAGGTGGGACAGAGAGAGAGATAGTCATACACAGACATATCTATAGACAGTCAGATCTGTCTGTATATGTATATGTATCTACATATATCTATAGATGTATGTGTGTATTACATATATATTCTATCTATCTATATAAGTCTATGTATTTCTACATCCCTCTCTATCTATGTATACATATATGCATATTATATATATATATATATATATCTATATATATATATATATATATATATATATACATATCTCGATATACATACGTATACACATGGTAGATATATATATAATCCTTTTTATTTACATATATGTATACACACACTAACGTACTGATGAACATCCATTACTGTACAACCTACATTGTACATTGCACTACAACCTACATTGATATGTGCACATAGCTACCTTCACATACATATGTATGTACAGCCTTCATTGACAGTTGCAGTATGTCCCCTGCCTTATGCACATCTTCATATACATAGATACAGACAAATAACACATATGGAGGGTTCACAGTATGCAGACTATTATATTAGTACTTTACATTACCTGTGTTTGTTACAGCTGTTTGCGTTGGCTTTCTGATAGTTGGCCTGCTGACAACTTGTTTGTTTTGTTGGTATATATATTTTTTTTCTTTCTTTCTTTCCTTTCTGTTTCTCTTTCTCTCTCTCTCTCTGTCTCTACCTCCAGAGGATGCAATGAAAGTATTGCATGTGTGGACTGGGAGTACAGGATGCTTTTGTAGGTATCTGCACATGTCCATGTGATGGCCTCTGCACCAATTGTTAGCCAGCATTTACTAATTGCATGCAGCCTGTTGTGTAGTGATTGCAGTTTTCACTGTGATTTCAGGACAGTGCTATAAAAAGGTTTGTTAGGTAGGTGTAGCCTTTTCAGATTATCAGGGTGGGGACCATGCTGGTATGCTGTTGACACTGTTCTGTGAGTGTAAGGGTTGGTATGTCTCTCATATTTCAGGCTGCGTTGTAGACACTGCAATGCATGTTGTACTGTAACCTGAGTATTCCTTCCTCCAGTTTCCTCTTCTCAGTGTGTATGTAAATTGACACCTACAACTAGTAATACTGTGTATATGGGTGTGTGTGCTTTCCTGTGGGAATTGTGGTGTAACTGGTATATAGCAGTGGCTAATGCAATGTGTTGCTATGGCTTCAATATTTGCCCTTTACATTCACTCCTTGTATGCCTGCTAGGTGTATTTCCTGTAATGTGTTGCTATGGCTTTCCTATTTTCCATTTACATCCACAGCTTGTAATGCTTGCTATATCTGTTTGAGCAACAATTTCCTATGTGTTTGTTGTGGTAGGGTGGTACTGCATGCAGTGTGGTCTGGCCATGGTGTGGGCCTTGACACTTAGAAGGGTATTTGATCATGCTGCTGAGCAGGCCTCAGATACACTCAGGTGCATATTTTATCAGCCTCATGGAATGGTACATATCAGTGGGATACACCCATGAAATATTCTGATATTCTGCAGTTGTGACTGTGGGTTATTTTGAGCATATGTATTACTACACCATTTGTGACGTGCAAGTGGTGCATACTTTCAGTAATTCATAGTTACCATTGCATGTGTTGTAACACCTTTCTGCCTACTGTTAGTACATTTCACAGGGAGTCAGTGGGGCACAGTTGACATTTGTTTTCAAATCAGGGACATCCCTGTAACTCAGTCACAGTTGCTATGTCTGGGCTCTTAACTATTCAACTATGGCAGTGTTTATCCTGCTCTGAGTATGTGTGTGGCTTGCCAGGTGCTACTGTGACATTATTACCTACTAGCTACCAACTAGCATGGCTGTTTCTCTTCACACAGTAATATTTTACAAATCCACTAGATTTGACAGTAAATATACATGACATGCTTTGTGCACTAGACTTGCTATATTCCATTTACATTAATTCCTACTATTTCATGATATATTTCTTTCAGCACAGTGTTCTTGTATAGCAGTCATGGCTTAGTGGTAAGTCATGCAGACTACTGTTTCCTTGGTTCGAGACTGACAGAGGAATTTTATTTTGCTGCTGAGCAAACTACAGGCCTTGTCATTCAGAGTGACTAAGGCACTTTTAAGCAGTTGTAAGCAGGTTAGCGCTGGTTTGCGTGGAGCTCACGCATGCGCACTGTCGCTTAGCTTCATGCACACACACTTAGCTAAGCGCACAGAAGCACACACCCGCTTACTACTGCTTAAAAGTGCTTACTCTCGTGCACACCCATGCTAATTTCTTTGAAAGAAAAGAAAATTGGGAGATAAGAAAGTGATGAAAAACGGGGCACAAAGAGGGTAGGACAGTAGGAAAACAAGCTCGGGATTTTCAGGAGGGATGTAGGAAAGGCCCATAGCTTCCCATTTCTTTATCAGCAACAGCTGTGCATATGTTTGTAATTTGGTGTGAAATTTGAAACCTTCCACCCCTGCGAGAGGGGTGAGGACAACAATATTTCTTGTACAGCCAATTGTAATTGCCAGTTTACATGTCCAGCAGACATGTGTGCAAAATGGGCAGCTATGTATGGGGTGTAATTTTTTTGTGGGAACAGAGTGCCCTTTTTTTTTTTTCAGGTGAGAGTGGAATGTCAGGTACAGGAAGTAGGTATAGCTGGGGAGGTAGGTAGGGGAGGTTAACAGACAAGACAAACAAGACGCATACAGGGGTGGTGTATGACACATGTGGGGGGGATACACAATTGACGGGGATGGATGTTTGGATATCTCAAGCCCATGAACCCACAGATGGCAACAGTGGAACTGAGATCCCCACCCATGGGTAGTTGCCACTGTGCCTTCACTGCCCAAGACAAGGCTGTGCTGGGGGCAGTGTAGGATGGGCAGCAGGTACGCCCGTGAGTTGTGCCACCCGTGCCTCAAGCTGGTGTAGTGGAGCAAACACAGAATGCCTGATCTCCCTACGCACCACAGTCCGGACACTACTGAGGGTGAGTGGATGGTCTCCTCCAGCCACGCTTGCAGAGAGGGGACGAGACGCATCCCCTTCATCGCTTCCACCCACAGATGGCACAGGGCCACCGGAGGAGGGTCCGGCCTGGGCACTACTGCCAGGTGCACTTGCCAGCTGAGGTGGGAGAGGTGGGTCCGCTGGAACCCGCCTTCCCTGTCGTCCTATGTTTTGCATTATTTTATGACAGTTTGGGTTAGTAATGTACAATACTATTCACAATTAGTTGTAACAGCATGCATTAGTATTCCCATTAACCAAACACCCATAAATTCAAGCCATTGAACAGCAAGCATAACACATGCATAATTTGAGCAACAATACACAATCCAACAACATGCAGGGTTGATTGATGGCAACAGGCCATCAGGTTTGGATGTATGAACAGGGCACATGCATCAACGTACATGCAAATATGTATGAACCAACAGGACAAATGTCCAGGGGAGTTAATTGTGAATACACATACCCATTTCATGTGGAATGGATTATTTGTGGTTGTAGGGTAGGGTGAAGAAATATTTCATTAACAACTTCAAATACCTATACATATGCTGTACATTTCTACTAGCTGCAGATATATACACCCTATGGTCTGACTACAGTTTCCTATGTGTAAACTTACGCATGTTGGTGATGGGAATGTTACTGCTACATTAATATACATTGCATTTTCATTCATACACATTCATATCTGGCTCTGTTCAGCTACAGCGTCCTGCTACATTTGATTTATATGGCTCTAGACAACTGTGGATGTTTGGTATTTCATACAACCCTACTATCTGCATATTGCAAAGGTACAGCAACATATCCAAATTGTGGGACACACATTCCAGCTTCAGTACTTTATTGCACACATTTCACTCTTTGATTGTGCCTGTCACATTCATTTCATTCTGTACTGACTGCATTATACTTTATTCAGGAGTTATTGCAACTTTATTGGTGGATTCATACCTCTTTCTCACACTCTCACTTGTATTATTTTTACAGGTCAGGATGGTACTTAATTCTAGGCTTTATTGACATGTTTTACTTGGTTACAACAATCCTTTCCAACAGTCTCACTTGTGTCACGTTTCAGATTTTAAACGGGGATATATTTCACACATGTGTTGTACTCAGCTTGTGTAGCTGTAATTTACAGCCTGCTGCAGGTTATGTACTATTACATTACAGGTGGAACATCTTTATTTCAGACTTGTTTCATTTTTATTTTTGGATTACAGGCTGCATCACACTTATGTAATCACACAGTACTAGCAGAATCTCTCTTACACTGTTACTTGCACTTTTTATTAATAAGTGACTACACTGCACTCTTTTGCAAGCTGTCATACTTATATTTTTTAACAGTTACAGGGGGAGAATTACTAACCTGCCTGGTGGCGCAACCACACAAGCCTATCGGCATAGGCTCAACGATTCATGGAACAGACACCTGCAGCTGTAATATAAATGAAGTAATATTGGAATACACATCTCCATAATATCAGCTAGGTTAATTTCTTACATAAATAATTACATGTAACTTACTCAGTAGTGGGGCGTTGGGCATTTGCCGGGCTTCCTGGATCCAATGGTTCAGTTGGTCCTGCTTCCGTCTCTTCTGGTCCGCATGGTGGTGACGGACCTGTTCACCAGTCCTTGGTATTCCTGTGGCACTAGTGAGATCATGTGCCAACCGGTCCCATGCCTCAGCCTTGTATGCTCCCCACAGGACCTGGCCCTGCATGAGTTGGGCCTCATGATCATGGACAAGGAGACAAACCATATATTTGGACTCCTCAATGCCCCACCTCTATGCTCGGAAGCAACTACCCTCTTTCACACCTGCCATCCTGACTGCAAATCGATTCCACAATCAGTTATGCTGTGTATTCCCGCCTATGGGGCTTATATATGCCGTTTTTCCCGCACTTATCTGTGATTGGCCATTTTGGAAATGTATCAGCTTCACAAAACCTGCTTTGTCATGCTTCTCTTTCCATTCATTCCTATATATATGCTAATACTGCATTTCTAAGAGGAACTGTCATGGCTTAGTGGTTCAGTACTTTGACTATGGTGCATGGTATCCTGAGTTTGAGCCTGGCCATTGCTTTGTTTTTTTTTATGACTGTCTACACAAGCTAGGAGGTGTGTCTGTGTAAAGGCAGTTTTGATACAGCTTGCTCAACGTTGCCTGCTGGTTATCTTGTTGGCGCAGTGCGCAGCTCCGCTCAAACAGGTTAAGCTGGTTTATGCGTCATTTCACTGTCAGCACACATATTACGCTCAGCTCAGCTACGGGCACACAGTTTCAGCATGTTACAACACTGCTCAACCCCAGGCACTCATTTTACACCTATTAAACCACTGCTCACCTACGGGCAGATATACTCAGCTTGTTAGAGCGTAGCTCAGCTATAGGCACTTCTGACATTTTATTTTTTTTTTATTATCTCGCATTTCTTCAAAATACATGGCCCATTTCATTACATTTTACATAACATATAATTTTATATATGTACATATATGTCAGGGAATTGTTTCGTGCTTATTTCACTAGAAATAAAAATTTATGTTGTGGGGGCTCGAACCGTGACTGCCTCGTCTTCAGCCGATGTCTCTACCACTACGTTATTGCTTTTTGGCTTACTTTGCATATTTAGATCTTATATGCTTTTTCACTGACTGCTAACTGTGGCTAAGCGACGGGCACGCCCGCGCAAACGAGCGCAATTACGGGCAAACATCTTTAGAAGTTATAAAAAAAAAAATAACATGTTCATTCTTACTTTTTATGTTTATAGTCTGTGGGGCCATGTGTTGTGTTGTGTTTGTTGAAATTTACGCGGACTCTCTCGTGGGGGTTTACTTTCGGGACTGTTCTTCTTCTGGGGGCATGTCCGTTTGCAGGACTCGCCCTACAGACACACCCCCTACTTTCTTACACGGACCGTGTTAGCCTTGGGTGTGAGTCAGCATGCTCTCATGAATATGCATGGCATGCTGACGTCACACCGTTTAACTGCAGCCTCCGTGTAAGACTTGTAACTCTTACATGGAGGCTTCGTGAATCCTGCCCATAATTTGTATTGTGGAAAAAGATTTTAGATACAAATTATGTAGAAGAACTTACAGAAATAAGTAGTATAGACATGGATAAGATTGCATTTGGATATTATAAGAAAAAAGTAGAAATTATGTTAAGAGAATTGATAGAAAAATGTTTTATATTATATGGATAATATGGAATCAAAGGGCTAAGTAAGTTATGTTTTAAAGTGGGATTTGGCTATGGTGTTACAAGATAAGGTTAAGGTTGTGCAAGTTGGAGTTGGGGTCAGAAAGAAAAAGTGATCATTTTGTTTGATTATTTTGGAAAATGTAAAATAAAATTGTATATCTTGTATATAATATATATATGTTTTATAGGTATAAATAACCATGTAAATTGTAATAAAGGACCCCCACTGTTTTCGGGTATGGGGATGCTTTTTGTGGTGACACTTCCTGCTTCCAGTCTGGGTGCAGAGATAGCTCACAGAAGTAGGAAGATAGCTGTGCAAATAGGGAAGAAGGAGAGGAGAATGGAGTTTATGATTCCAGCATTGTTATTCAAACAACAGAGGTGGTAGCAAAAGTATTGGAGATTGAAGAGATGTTTTTGGGAGATGATGGTGCAATGAAGGCATTAGAAAAGGGAACAGACCCTTTTCAAGGACAGCCTAAGGAGTTAGAGAAGGAGGAAGAATCAATGATAATAGATTCCAAAGATTTGTACAAATGAAATCTCTTCAAGGAAGAGGTTACAACACAAGAATGTGTACTTACAGCCATAGAGGTGGGAGGATAGTAGGATGATTTGTAGATGGACATGGTAAATGAGAGCAAACCAGAGAATGGCAAATATGTGTTGTGGGGAGAGCCGATGCAAAGGATCCAGGAGGAAGAAGTACAGCAGATTGAAAAGAAACAGGTTAATAGAAAATCATATGCAGAGAAGGTTAAAGCAGGGATGGAAAGTAAGAAACAAGAGAAATAAGTAAGTTTAAAGAAAAACGACTTATTAATGTGCAGATTGAGAAGAAGTTGGATAGATATAATGTATGAGATGAAGTAATTATGACACTGTGATTCAATCCAAACAAGGTAGGAGTGTTCATACATATTAAGGAGACTTTTTGTGAAGTTATTTTTGAGACGGGTCAGATAATGGAAAAATGCTTAGAGGAATATGAGAAGAAAGACTGTTCACTGTGGAACTTGTATATATGTAAGCCCTTTTATATGAAAACTAAGAAGAACATTAAAATTCAGTTCAGGAATGAAGTTTAAAAATAGGCTCTAAAAAGACATTTATTATCGTTATGTAAAGATATACTGAGTTTATCAAAAGTATATTATAATAGAGGTTGATGGACTGGGGCATGGGATTACAATGTGATTCTGAAACTAGAAAATAATAATGCTGTACATATTCCATGTATTATTAATAATGAAGGTGACAAAGGCATGGTTAAATATTGAGGACAGCCAAAAATGTGTTTAACATAACATGATGCAAGGAATTATGAACTGAAATGTTTTCCCACATGCAAAACATAACATAACCTGATGCAAGGAATTATGAACTGAAATGTTATAAATGTAATAAAGAGGGATATCTGGAGGGAGTGTGTTTAGAAAAAGGAAATTAGGTAGAATTAGGGATTACAGAGGAAATAACAGATCAAGACAGAAAGAATAAAGTCATAGACGAATAGCTGGAAATAGTGGAAACACAAAAGAAGCATTCAATGTAGAGGCTAGAGAACAAATGATACAAAATGTTAATATGAAGGAAGATTCAAATACAGAAAAACTGATGAAAAAAACTCAATGTTAAGTGATAGTGGTGATGCTAAATGGAATGTAGTTAAAGAAAAAAGGAATTATTTTGGTAAAAGGGTATGGGTGAGGACAAGAAAGATTAAAGAGGGGTTTTGAGAAAAGAAAAAAGAAGGGGAAAGGATGATTATATATTCCCCTGGATTCTCAAAAGCTTGCACAGTGTGTGCGATTAGTGTAAGAGGAAATTTTGCCAATATGGCGGCCGAGCGATCCATGGACGTGCTCGTTTGACATGCGCGAGCGTTCTAGCAGTAGTGCTGCACGTTCCCAGCCCTGTATGCAAATTACCCCATTTGCAGGTGAAAACTATGCAAATGAGGTAAATCTGCCATCCAGGAAGCAGGAATCAGGGCATGCAGGACTAGCATAATATGCAGAAATGTACTCGGTTAATAACCGAGTACAGTACTGCAAAATCCAAAACGGGGACATGACAGCCCCAAATAAAGGTTACATATCATTGAGGAAGCATGCCAATGGCCAAATAGAAGGCCATTGCCATTGAAAACAATGGAAAACATACAAAGTAAAACTTTTATTATATGTCCGCTGATCATGGCTGTTGAAGCATAGGACAGAAGCGTGCAAATGGGATCGGTGGGGAAATAAGAAAATAAACCTGAAAAAGCAGTCTAACTAAAATCAGTATTCCACCATGCAAGTCAATGGCACTCAAAAGACAACCTGGCCAGTCAATAGTGGTTGCTAAGGGGGAGGCACAGTGTGACACATGTAACTATGCATTAGCTGGCCATCTTATGCAAATGAGGGGAAGGAGAGTGAATCCTGGTTTTCCCCAGCATGTGCGGTAGGTCCCAACAGTGTAACAGTATGAATAGCTGAGTGCAAGACTAGGAGGTAGGTGACATCATGGGTGGGTGTGTCAGGCATACTGTCAGTGGATTGGAGTCCTGTGGCTTGGGGTTGCATCCATCTTAGCACAGCGAAGCCAGGGGGTGTGTCTAAACCTGACCAGCACGTATGACAAAGTGTAAGCGGGTGTATGCACTGGATCTACAGGAAGATAAAGGAAGTGAACCCAGGAAATAGCAGCAGTGTGCACATTGGAGTACACCAATTGCGAGGCGCACCTCCGGGCTGAAACAGAAGGGCAACGGGAAGGTTAAGCAGCAGTAGGAAGTTAATCAAGGGGTACTAGATTCGCTGCCAGGTGAAATGTATCGGAACCAGCCAATTACACAGGCAGCAGACCAGCCCAGCCCAGAACGCCACTATAAACTATGCAAACACCTACCCCTCTGGTTTTTCCCACACAATACACCACCGGTGTAAACAACCGGGGAACTTTTAACACTCACAACAGCAAAATGTTAAGGGCTGCAATAGCTATCGTACAATTTGTGGAAGAGGCTGAGGGTGGTGAGGATGTAAATGCTGCCAACTACAGTGAGGAGATGGAGAAGAGAATACAGACCCAGGGTAACCTATCAAGGGCTACATGAGCTGGAGTTAGTGGAGCTCTATAAGGAGGACAGAGACCTCCTACAGCAAATTGTTGAGCTGTGCTGGCCATGCCTGACACACAGAACTAACAGAGGTGAACCCATCCCAGTGGAAACGAAGGTATGTGCAGGCCTAAGAATACTAGCTACAGGTACCTTCCAAAGGCCAACTGGGGATATGATGGGAATCTCACAGAGATCAGCATCCAGGGTACTCCACCAGTTCTTGGATGCCATGGCACCACATGTCAGTGAGCACGTATATTTCCCCCTCATCCGTGAGGTGTTGGCCAGCAACATGTGTCTCTTCCACCAAATAGCAGAATACTGTAGTGGGTGCAATAGACTGCATGCACATATGCATCACAGCACCACCCGGTGAGCAGGGTAGGGTCTACATCAACCGCAAGGGCTTCCCCTCCTTCAACTGCCAGGTTGTGTGCAATGCCCAGGACATAATACTGAACGTGTGTGCTGGCTGCCCTGGAAGTTATCATGATTTCCACATCTGGCATCTGATGCAGCTGTACCAGAAATTTGCCAGTGGGGACATCCCACATGGTCACCTAGTGGGGGATGCTGGATACGCACTGGAGCCATGTCTGATGATACCCATCAGAAATGCACATGCACCCAAACAAGAACTCCATAATGATGCACACGCACAAACAAGAATCATAATAGTGCGTGTGTTTGGGATGCTTAAGTCACGGCTCCGGTGCCTGGACACATCCAGTGTAGCCTTGCAGTACTCACCAACTACATATACCCAAATCATCCTTGTATGTTCCATGCTACACAATATGATCCTGTGGAAACAGCTGCAGCAGGAGCAGCAAGGAGAAGGGCCACATAGCCCCCCACCAATGCCAAGTCTTGCACAGGCACAGAGTGACTCGGAGGAGGAACAACCTGAGCCTGCCCCAGTATGCAGAAGAAGATGTGCCCAGTATGCCCAGACCCTGGCAAAGACGCAATGCTTAGCACATACTCTGACATGGGAGGGACCCAGGGAATAGTACCTTTCTCTGACTCTCACATACAGTAAAAGGGATGCCAAACATTACACTACCTGTGCCTAACCATGCGTAGGCAGTGTACTATGTGTATCTGACATAGGCAGCCCTGCAGCACCACCCTCAATACTGGGACACCCACAAGATAAGGGATTCACACATGCCAGTCAGGAGGGGGGTCACATACCCAACAACAGTCAGCCAGCAGGACAGGTATAGACAAACACAAACAAATGCCATACTATGGCCTCTGAATGAGGGGTATGGATAATCACCCCCCACAGGCCTTCATGGACAGACTACAGGAGGCCAGGTAGTGGGATGTCAGTTGTGACGGCTAGGAAGTCAGAAACTAATCTGTATGTAATCAAAAGATAAGAACAGTAGTACACCAGTATGGCTTAGCCAGCACGATAGGTAAGACTACTGACGGAAATGGACTACAGGACATACCAGTACAGTCCTAGCAAATGTGAACAACTGTCAGGTGTGCCCCCCCACCCTACATAGAAATATAGTAACAGTCAAGTGCGCCCCCCCCAATCCTGTGTAGAAACATAGAAATAGGCAGGTGTTTCCCCCGCTATGCAGACATGTTGCAACAGTCAATGCCAAGTGATCGGTGGATACCCTGCAGACAAAGCATACTACCTGTTGGTGTACAACACAAAGGTCAGCAGTGCAGTACAAACCACCGGACATGATCCACACATGCAAAACAGAGGGCCTTACTGGGCATGCTCACACACTTATGAGAAATGAAGGCGATGTCAGTCATAAACATACTGAAAGATCATACCAGGCATGCTCACACACAAACACATGAAAGCCATGTATGCAAACACCAGTGGACCAGACACATCCGGTGGTTGCAAATGTTAGTGCAGACACATGTCATTATGCACCACTCATGCCTTGCACACACAGTGGATAGGAATACAGACATATATGCAAGGACAACACACCATAAGAAGCCAAAGGTAGATGGATATAGATGTATGGAAGAGGGTGACCATGACAAGGAGCCATCCATGCCTGTCCCACCCAGCACACAGCCAAAGGGCCCCAAGCACATCAGGTGCAGATGTCACACACTGCAGTTACTAACAACCAGTACCTGTCAGCACCACAGATTATGTGGTCCACATGCCAGCTGTGCAACATGGCTGTACAAGGACATAGTCATCTAGTAGCCCTATACGCATACCTGTGACATATGACCCCATGTGTGGCCGCTTGTGGCATTTCACCCATACATGAGAGGTTTATGAGTCATGCACATACCGCCCACCCTATAGCACTACCCTGACAAGCCTGCTGAGGTTATCCAATGTGAAATACACCTTTGGGAGAGCTGTAGCCCAGGAATCTCTGTGGTGTTTCCCATAACTACGTACTGCTATAGTGCTATAAACTTGTTAAGTAGGAGTTCTAACCCCAGACATGGCAACTGTGTATGTCAGTGTTTGTGTGTGTGTCTGTCTCTCACTGACCGTGCAGAGAACACTGCATTTTTGGCTACTCACACCCCTTACTATTCACATACCCCTTTGGCAAGGCTGCTGATGTCACCCACCTAGAAATACTCCCCTGGGAAAGCTGTAGCCCAGTAATCTCTGTAGTGCATGCTATAACTGTGTACTGTTGTAGTGTGATAATATAGTTAGGTAGGAAGTCAAACCCCAGATGTGGCAACTGTGTGCGCATGTTCCACTTAACAATAAGGTGAACATGGGGCATCCTAACATGCAGAAAGAGGAGTGTGACCTCCTTTGGGTAAGATGCCAAGTAACTATGAACCTGTTGTTGGTTTCCCATCTATTCCCTACTGCAATATTACCAGCTTACTATTTTTTTCTTTTAATGCAACCTATGCAATTTATCCTTCAAAGTCAGCAGCCACTGAATTTATAGATGAAATACTGAAATAATGTTGTTTGCAGCAGCCTCTTCATTAGGTACATATCTCTTTAATGTGGAATTATTCAGATAACCTTTACTTCTGCAGAGATTGTGCATATTGACTTTTTTAAGTGGTCTTTTATAGTTGAAATGTTCTGAAATGGACAGTTTAGTCAGTATTGGTTTACATTGTTTACTGGAAAAATGTTCAAAACTACAAACACATTCTAAGTGGTGCTGTGTTATACAAGGAATATAATTTAATACAATCAAGAAGGTTAATCAAAGAACATGCATGTCTGTTTAGTTCTAAAAATGTGTGCAAGGGGCTTATGGTTTGAAAACAGCCCAAAGGTAAACTTTACCTGCCACTGGCCAGATGCATTTTCTTTGAATGTGGATTTCAATGATGTTTCAATGAATGTGAGTTCCAGGGGCAGAGAAGTTTACTATTAATGCTAAGTCTGTTTTCATTGTGAGACTATATTATTTTGTTTAGCAAATTTATATCAGAGTTTGTGCTACAAAATTTGAAATAAAAGTTATACATTAAATCCAAACATCTGTTATTATTGTAGAAGTAAAGAAGAAAATGGTGTGTGCAATGACAGGTGTGAACAGTGTTTGTGGTAACTGGGGAGAAATAGCCAAGTAATGAGACACCAGAACGGCTGCAGGGGAGAGGGGGTGCTGGGGGAGCTGAGGATAGTAGGGGGCTGCTGTTTGTGTAGAAGGGCCCTGGTCCATTACCCTGCCTAGAGCCTCATTTGACAATGATATGGCTCTGGTCATTGTTAATGTATATTATTCAGTGCTTATTACTGAATGTCTGTTTAAAAATGTGTGTAACACACTTAAAAGGTTTTTTTGACTAAACCCAGTCAGACTAACCCTATAATCAAAAGCGGAATAAAAGTAACAATAATTTCTAGTACTAAGTGAACTATTTCAAACATAAGTCTTCCTTTAATAAGAAAAAATGTCTAAACTGAAATGAAATTTATGTCATATGCTATTTTCAGGATGGTGTTTACATAGATATATTTGTTTCTCATTGACTCTCTTTGTGTAATGTTTATTCCCAATTTAAAAATTTCTCACAGCAGCTTTTACTACTGCTAACCCACCATGTTATTTTCGGTCTGTTCCATACAGAAAGATTTCATTTTATTAGTTTCTGATATGCTATTTTGCAGCTATCAGGCAGAGATCAATGAGCCCCTGAAATGGTTATTTGACACAGGAACACACAGATACACAGGAGTAATACCAGGCAAGGGATCATGAGGCTCATAAGCTGTGTAGCCACGGACATCTTCAAGTAAACAATATTAGCACTTGCCACCATATCAAGCAGTACCATACTTGACAATTCTGTTGCAGATATGTGTCTACCCATCTAGTTATCAAAACCAGCCAAAAGGGCAGTCAAAGCAGTATTCTGTTTGACAGGCAGTCGCAACCCATTCCATAGGCTAGGAACGTACTGAGCCACAAACCTATCCTTCCAGTTAGTCCCGTTTTCCTTCTGGTGTAAATTTAAGTCCCTTATGTGGGTGTCTGCAGAGAGACTGGTCCTGTAATGGAAGAAAAGGTTAACCAGTACTGAATCCTTAATTGTTTGAAAAGCAAGACACAAACCTCTCTGGAATAACCATCAGGCCACCAATACAATGAGAGCTGTGATAATCTACTGGGACAGTTGAATAACTCCATGCCTTTGATTTTCCTGGTAGGTTATTTTTGTGGCCTATCTAGTTGAACAATATCCTTCAATTTAGGTTCCCTATTAGATGAACGAACACTTAAAATGTTGAGTACGATATGCTCAACAGCTTTTAAGCGAACGTTCATCTAAGCGAAGCCTACAAATATTGAAACAAGGAGTTTGGAAAAGTTATACATCCTGACAAAACTCCAGCTCTAAGGTAATTACAGAGTAACTATACACCAAATCGTCCACTCTGTTCTGCCAACTAATCACTCCTCTCTATCTCCTCAGCCAACAACACAGCAGGTAAAGCTCTATTTTCACACAGTATAGCAAAATGTTGGAATATTCTCCCTCCCTCTGTGACTTCTGAATCAAATACCACACAATTCAAAAACTCCCTTAAGGCTCATCTTATAAGCTCTTGGCTCTCGCCATGTGTTACATAATCCTAAAATCAGTTACCTCCATCCTTTCTCTTTTCTCTCCTATTTCAGGCCCTCAGCAGGTATGGTTGTTACAAATGGCATCCCTTGACAAACAATAACTTTGTTGTGATCTATATGTAAATATTGCTGATAAGAATTATTTTACTGTTTCTTTTTTCACAGAATACTACTAGTATAACAATGTTTTACATTATGTATAATGTCATTATTTGTTTGTTTTAATTAAGTGGAGCTTTTCTCCCTGGGGCTCCGCTATAAATGGACCTCATCCAGTTGGACCATCCTGGTTAACAAATGTAAAATAAATAAATAAATTATAGTTGGCCAGACGTCAGGAAGCCAATGGCTGATGTCAGAACATTCACCTTGTCTAGCAGTTCTTACACTACTCCACTGTGGTGCTGTCTCATCATTCACCCTGCGTAATGTTATGACAGTCCTCCACTGTGGTGCGATCTCAGACTTGATATATTTAAGTAGGGGGTGTGTGGGGGGCACAGCCCCCCACATTGGGGGATGTGGGGGCAAAGCCCCCAACTTTATTTTGCTTGTTGATTTGTTTTCGTTTTTTTTTTTTGTTTTTTGGGGGGGGGGGGGTTAATGGTGTACAGTACATTTTAGCTGAGAGCTGTTGGGTTCCTGATGAGTGGCCAACTATATGTTTTCGAAACTCTTTTTTCATCATTATGGGGTTTCGCTTAGATGAACTTTTGCTTAAAAGCTGTCAAGCATATCATACTCAACATTTTAAGCATTCATTCATCTAATATAGACCCTTTAATTTATACATACTAAAGGGGATGGTTGTATTCAGTGTTGTGTCTGACAAGGGAAGAGTAAAGTGGTAAGATGACTTCCTTAGATCTTGAAGACATTCTCTCAGAGACAGTAGGAACCCCCTAACCATGCTGAAAATGTGATGATCAAATTAGAATTGTCCATACAAGTACCTAGTTCTTTCATGACCATGTCTGTCCAAGAGCAGCACCATCTAAAACATATGAGGTAGGAATATCTCCCCTACCAAACACCACCCTGCTGCACACCTCTGCATCCAACCTGAGACTGCTTTCAGTAAAAATATCATGTGTAAACTCCAACCTTGTCTGGAGCCATCCATATCAATGAATGAGTGGACAACAATACTCATCCTTCAGTCATTAGTCATTAGCAGGCCTGTCCAACCACACTTCTGGGACACTGGAGTGGATGTCTGCAAAACAAATGTTGAACAGGAAAGGACTCAGCACAAATCCTTATGGCATCATGGCAGCCACAATGACATACTCAGAGAGGGTAACAGCAACCATCACAATCTGAGATCCATTGGATAGCCAATACACAATCCAGTGGACAATGCAGGAGTTTACATTAGGAGTGTCCAATCCTCATCAGTACTGATCTAGGGGATAGGGCCAAAAGCCTTGGTGAGCTCAAGACAAATAGTGTGCACCGTGTGACCATTGTCCACAATCTTTGCAGCCCCTCCTCAAAGAAGTTCATTAAGTTCAAAATGGCCTTCACAAAACCAAATTGATTGGGTTCCAAATCATATAAGTTGCTTATGTCTTCACAAATGAGTTCTGCTATTATAATTTCCATGACTTTGTATATAAGGCTGGTGAGATTAATGGTGTTGTAATCACCAGGATCTGCAAAGGGACCATCACTGTACAGGTAAGTCACAGTGGCTGTTCTCCAATTATCAGGAACAAATCCTGTGGTTAGGCTGAAGTTGGCATTAGTGAATTTCTATGTAATACTCAAACAATGGGAAATTCTCTAGCTCAATATACACTTATAATGCACAAGGATATAATCCAAACACTCAAGAACCTTTTCTACCAGCAAATATGATTCATTAATCTGCTTTTTCCTTCACAGTCTCTTTTATTACATGTATACACTCTTCCTCCAGATATTCACATACAACTCAATTACATAATATTCCATTTTTATATTACTTGCACCACCTTACTGTTTTCCTTCACATATGCCTCCAATATAAAAAGGGGCCACACCATTAATATTTCTGAACATTTGTCCTGTGGAGCAAAACTAATTGCTTATTTATCAAATAAACTAGCAATGTACAATACAGTATTGTGTTTTGTTCCTAATAATGCATATGTATTCCTTCTGTATACCACCAATGTGTTCAGAATTAATGTACTTCTCCTTCACTCAAATGGCGTAAAAGTTGTCATAACCTTCACTATACTTATGAATTCAGTTCTTACTTATTATTTCTGTCTGTTACTAAGCCTTTTGGCGTATTTAAAATAAGGAAGCTATAAATGTGTGAAAAGCATATAGTTAAGCACAAGCTGGCATGCAGTGCAAGTTGCTGACCATCTTCAATAATAATATTCATAATAATAATAATGCACATACATGTAGCATAATTACTTAACATATCAAAACAAGTACTGTTACATTTCAAATGTCCTTATCCTAATAACATATGAGTTTCTATATAACAAGACAACCCTTAAGCAATATTTTGGAATAATTTTCCTTTATTTTTGATTACTAAGAAAAATATTTCTATACTATTTTCTTGTTGCTACTTTTTCTTATAATTTCCAATCATAAGAATTGTTCGTGACATTAGCCGTGTTACCTGTTTACAGAACACAGTTAGAGTACATCATAATGTAACACAGAAAAGTTAACTCACCCACCAAGCATGCCTATTTGCCTATTTTTTAACTCATTTGCTACATTAAGTTTTAAGTAGGACTGAAGTCCCAAAAGTGAGATTGCCCAAGAAAGAAAGACAAAGAAGCAGTGTCACCCCCCCCCCCTCAAAAAATGCTTGACTGGCAAAAAAAAAGAGTGTTAGCTCTTGAATTTACTTATCTGTCTTCACAGACCACATTATCTTTAATTCTGAATATTAAGTCCAGTACCCCACTGTGTGCTTTGAGCAACAAACCATAATTGTCACTATATGTCTTAAAAATGTGACAATTACTATCATTTTCGACACAAGTACGTTTTGTGACAATTTCGTTGTCACACACATAACCCTGGTGCATCAGAAATAACAAGCAAAGCAATGTGCTGCTACTGCATTTTAAATAAGAGTGAGCACTTCAGTACTGCAGCTGTCGGAGGAGCTCAAAGTTCTCCTAGTGTGCATGCGTGAGTGTGTGTGTGTGCGCGCATGTGTATGTCTGTGTGTGCGTGTGTGTGTGTGTGTGTGTGTGTGTGTGTGTGTGTGTGTGTTTCTGTGTGTGTCTGCCTGTGTGTTTTTGTGTGTATGTATATGACAGTTTTATTATTTACAGCCTTTAAAAGGTCTTTTGTCTTTTTAAGAAAGAAAGAAATACTTGTTCTATACAACTTGCTACATTTTACATGTTTGCTTTATCCTCCATCTTTACTGAAGAAACAGCTGTAGGTTTTGTACAGTTTTTCTTATGCTCTGTTCACTGTTCCACCTTACATCTTTGAAATGAGTATCAAGCACAGGTACAGATTAGAAATCATTATCAGAGGACACTCTTGATGTCATAAATTTCTGAAGTGCTACAGTCATCCAAAACGCAGTAGAGAAATACTGTGAATGGACTGTTAATATCCCAGCAATACATTACTTACTTTATCTTTGTGACTTCTCATTTCATTCCAGAGATAACAAAATTAACCAAAACTTGTCAACATTATTATTTCTTGTTGTAATCCTGAATAAAACCTGATAATATCTGATGGATGGAGGGGATAAGATATGGCCTCCATAAGGCTAAAAGCAACAGTAGAATCAATATCACTAATTTCCTCAATAATCTTCACTGTTAATTTTTCTGCTCTAGATTGAAAACATTTTCAGTTCACAATACTGCCTTTGTAAAGACATGTTTCATACATTCTCTCATTATCTTTCAGAATGCATTGGTTATATTTTGTAAAGCTACTTGTCATTTTTTCTAGACTATTCTCATTCTAATGGTTCTTCATCTGTAGACCTTTGGTGGGAATTATTTGTAATGTCCTTTAGTCCTAATCATTTGTTTTGCAGCATGTTTAGAGTAGTTACAACCCTTATGAGCAGCCCTCATAAAGTAGAAAACAAATTAAAATTTATATCTGTTTTCAGAGACCATATTGGACTTCTGTAACTGTGCAGTATACAAAGGTATTTCATCATGCACTGCTAGTTGTGTTAAGTTTGCAGTGCACCAGAACATTTGAAAATAATTATACATGAAATGCCATTACAAGAAAATCCAGTTTAGGAAGTATGTATTAATTAATGTCCCTACACCATGTACAGTGATCCTTAGGAAGTAATTTAATTAAAATAGGTAGGGTACACGGGTAGGTACTGTTCTGCAAAATCCTTTGATGATAATTCCATATGTTTTCCACACTAGTAATCTGGGCATTTGAGTAACATGATTAAAAAAAAAAACATAGGATAAGGGTAATGCCAATAAACAGCAGATCAGAACACTTTTTTTTATAAAATGCTGCTGATATTCCATTTTTTTTACCGGATGAAATCAATGCTTGTTTTACTTTCTAACATACCTGTACAGAAGAGTATGTATAATAATTATTTAGATTCCTTTGAAAACCAGTAGAACAGTGTTGCTCTTAGACATTCAGTCATTTCCTTTCCTCTGTTTTTCTATTGTGACAAAACATGAAAGTGCTAAACTTTCAGATTTTGATATCTGATTGATGTTTAGGCTTTTCAGATAATATAAGGACCCATGAAATTTTAGATTATACGTAGTGCTGACTAGGTATGATGACTTGGGCAGCAGGCAGATCTTGTTGTTCTGGGGCTAGATATTTAAAGCCAAAAGTCACATTTAATTGGAAGCCATTAAGATATTGTCCTTGGTAGTCCATGTATCATGAGCATAATCACAGAATGACTTGTTTTAAGGCCTGAGTATATGGCATTGTACTAGTAGGTTAATAAATATTATATGACAGGTCATTAACATTCAAAAATGTCCATGCTGATTTGCCAACCCAACCAGTGTGCCCACTGTAAATTGAGCATATACCAATAGATATTAATATATGCTAAGACTTTCCAGTTTTCTTGAGCTGAAAGGTCAAGAGGTGCTTACAGAGTGCAGAAAAATACAAGGGAAATCAGATACATTATGCAAAACTAAAGAAATGTACCTGACTTTCCTTGTATTTCTGCCTTGTCTCTCTTGTACATCTAAACTGTCCAGATTTCAAACTAAAATAACAAAAAAAAAAAAAAAACAATGAAGCAACAGAGGTCTTTGTTGTTTGCTTTCCAAAGCAGTCATATACTGTGTAAGCATGGGAACGTAAGTGCCATACACCCGCACAGTACATCAAAAAAGCGTCAGGATATGGAAACAACCAAGAAGAACACTATAGCACCATTATACAAAGACATTATTTAAGAAAAGCAATTTCTTTCTTAAATAATATCATTGCATAATAGCAATAACTGCGTCTATATTACATAATCGAACTTTTAAAAGTTTGAACGTCATATGGTAGACACCATATGATCAAACTTTTAAAAGTTCGAAAACGTAATAAAAAATAAATAAACCAAAGAAAAAACCTACCTGAACAGTTTAAGCAGGGGGGCAAGCCCCCCTGCCCTCACCCCACTCTTTAAATATGCCAACTCCGAGATTGCACTACAGTGCAGAAAAGAGAAATCTTCCCATTCTGCTCTGTACAGAGATCTCCACTGAAATGTTCGAACTTTTAAAAGTTCAATCATATGGTGTCGACCATATCATGTTCGAACTTTTAAGAGTTCGACAACGTCATATAGATCCCAATAACTCACTCCTAGGTGTGCTATATTGAAGATTTACCCATGGTTGCCTTTGTTTAATCACAACAACCCTGGGTAAATCTTAAATATACTACACTCAGTCATCATATGTTGTGATATTAGTTTTTATTAGAATAATATTCAGATTAAATGTAAATTTCAATATATTTTCTCATAAGAAATAAAAAGAAAGAAGTTCAAAGCATTGTTCTGATATAGAGTGGTATGCTTATAATGTTTATTTGCTGATCTGTAAATATGTGATGCAGATATCTGGTAAATGATACACATTTATGAAAATTCTGAAACAATAATATAATTAAACTAAATTGTTATGACTGATATTAATAGCATGCATTCTTCAAACATTATGAGGTATGTTTCGTGTTAAATTTCTTGACTTCAGCAGACTTATTGTAAGCATATATAGTTTGAGTTAAGTTGATCATTTAAAATGCATTTTCATGTTGACTTGCAATGATAATAAATACAGGGCAATTTTAATTGTGTTTTTTCAATTAATTGTTATGCAGTGCAATGAATTATGTTTATTGAATTATTTACTTTGCAAGTCAAATGTTACAAAAATGCAGCCAGTACATGAATAATTAGCAAGTTTCTTTATCAATTGATTCTGTCATGCTTTTTAATAGACTCCAGATGACACAACCGCATGAAGTCAGCATTTAAATACTAATTAGCTCTCTGCCTGTCCTGAGGCATGCTTTCTCATAGCAAGTGATGGCTCAAATTGTCTGCAGTATTACTAAGTGAGAATGAGGCAACTGTCTCTGGTTACCTCAAGTGTCTTATTCTAAAGGCAACATCTTTGTGCTCTCATGCTCTGGTGACAAACAAGTCTAACATGTTATTACAGTAAGAGCTAGAAATAGAAATTGCTCAGAAGCTTGGGTACATTCTTTCTCTTAGTATTTAAGTTTGGTAATTGAAAATAAACTGGACCAAAGTGCTAATTTTTGAGACTTTAACATCTATTTATTTTGGAGCAAAGGCAGTAGCATCAGTAAATATATCACTCCACTTTAGATAACCTATTTGTTTTCTACATGAAATCTACAAATAATTTTACTTACTAATGGTATCTGGTAGTATAATATTGCTCCTGCTCTGTCTCTGCTTTATTAGTGATGCATTTGTTGTCTTGAAGCCATGATCCCTAACCAGTTGTATGTCAACACAATGTTTGCAATTGTGCAGAATATTAGAAGCTGTGTTGCACTTCTGTGCCTGTGCAGCATAGAGAGATAGTTAATTGGTTTGGTCATGATCATAGTGAGAGTGTATATCTCCAAGTATCCATACCTAGGATTTATCTGTACTATGTTAATATGTTTATTTTCATGTGAATAAGATGACACTATTAATTTAAGAAATGTTTAATGTTACTTGCACCTTTCTTTCTGTCACCATGTCAAGTGATGTCACCTTGTCATCTTCTGTTGAAATAATTAAAGATACCTTATATAACGAGTACTTACATTTTGTATCAACGATGCCCTTTGCTTAAATTGTACATTAGGAATGATCAGGCAAGGGAATTACTTGTGTGTTTAGAAAGATATCTGAATTCAGGTTTTTGCCATTCTGGGGAAGATACCAAACCTTAGTTATGTGTATTTGGCCTAAATGTGCAATCATTGTTAATAAACATGCACATGATGGAACTTCTGTTTAATGCAACTATAACTGCAAATGTTTGCTTCACAGAAGACATATCTCACGTGAACATGCATATATCACTGTGAAGCTACATGTGTACACAGAACCTATAGTCTACTCCTTTATCTTTTTACCTAATTAAAGAAAACTAATAAAACATATTCATAAGCAAATGTACTATGTATATATCAAGACAGAAACAAAATCCAAATAGTAGAAACACTTGCTTTATTACATAAAGAACAAAGCTTTCGGGAAGACACCCTTCATCAGTATTATAATGTTGAAGGGTGTCTTCCGGAAAGCTTAGTTCTTTGTGCAATAAAACAAGCATTTCTTCTATTTGGATTTTGTTTCTGTCTTTATATATTTATTTGTCCAGTGTGGTTAACTACAGCTGATTCATAATTCTGGTGGAGCTTTCTATATATCACTCAAGTCAATTTGTATCTTGGAACTCCATTTCGTGACTCTGAGTATTGCTATATTCTTCTTTGTTTATATTTTACTGTACTGTAATGCTTGCTGATGAACATATCTACCATTGTAAGAATTTCTAACACATTTATAATAACTATCTATTAAAAGTGCACCTTATCTTTAATGCATTTTGCCTCTAGGAGGGCTGTCCAGGTACTCAACAGTATTCTGGATTTGCTCTTTGTGGCCTCTTCCACTTGGGATATTAAGGCAACTGCTTCCATTTCTCTTTTTGCTGCTACACAATGGATGATATAATTTAATCATATTAATTCCTGGACATAGTCTGCCATGTTTCATGTAGTGTGAAAGCAGTTATTCATCTGTCTTACAAAATGCACTTGGCCATGGACTCATGCACCATTCTTAGGCTGTAGGCTGGTAAAGCATCTATCTTGAAGCATTTCTTGAAATAAGTCATTTAACATATGTTCTGTATTGTCTTCTTCTTTATCTTGAATATTTTCATATCTTATCTGTTTGTCCACTGGTAATGAACATTGTAGTTGCTCATAGTATACATGTTTTGTTTTATTTCATCTACCATATTGTTATAGTATACACCAGGGGAGTGTCTCATGAAATAAATTGTCCTAAAATCTGTTTGCCCATCCTACAGTCTTCATCAGGAACTAGCTAAATATCAATAACATTTATCAGTTGCTTGCTATTCATGTGTCCATAATGTTGGACATTTACATGTCTTAATACAATCGTCTTCAATTAATACACACTAAAATGCATTTTTCTATTAATAAAATAACTTTGCTGGTATGGTGTTGGTGATGCCATGCAGTAGTTCATTGCAACCCAAAGAAAATAATAACTTTTTTTTTTGTATTGCAATGGTTTGCCACCTGTGTTCATGGCTTTCACAGCCTTTTTAAATGTTTGCCAAATCTTTCAGCCAGATGTAAATAAGAGGTAAGGTGCAGAACCTTAGTTTGTTCTGAGAATACAGAAAGAATTCATCTTGATTTAGTTTCTTAAACATCTTTGATGTTACCTAGAAGTTATAGCAACTGTAAAGTTATTCTGAAACAATAAACACCCCTTGCAAACACTGACATCAACTGCAAATGTTTATCTAATATTTCAACAACTTCATACAGGTTATAGCAAGCCATTTAAATGTAAATCTGCTACAGCCTGAAATATCAGTTCCTAAAAAGAAGCATTACGTTTTTTTAAAATAATTGCTGTGGTGTAGATGGCCACTCCCATGGGTAAAAAGATGAACCTGACAGTATGTTTTGTACCATGGTTATCCAGTACAGCTTTTGGTTAGATCTGCAGTTCCTTTATAGATAACAAGACAAAACCAAAAAAAGCACAGAACAAGAGATTTTTATTTCTACAATTTCAAACAGTGTACCTGTGGAGGAATTAGTAGTGGACTCCTCTTTAATACTCAAAGGTCAACAGACTGGGTTCTACACTCAAATTAGGTGGTTAAATTCATTTTCCAATATTTGCAAGGGGTGCAGTGTAAGAAGAGTGCCATAGTTCTGAGTGAGTTGTCTTTTGGAAGAGATATTAAACCAATGTTCCACCTATCTATATTATCTATCTATCTGTCTATCTGTGTAGCTGTCTGCCTATCTGTTCATATCTATCTATGTATCAATCTATCTTCCTATCTATAACAATACCAGGTTCGGATGAAGTCAGATCAGATATGATCAAGACATTGTGTGAGTTAGACGAGTAATGGATCTAGAGGGTACTGACAGCAGTACGGAGACAAAGGCATAACCTTGATGACTGGAAAATAAACATTCAAGTGTCAGTGTACCAGAACAAAGTAGACATTCACAACTGTGGGGAGTTCTGAGATGAAAATCTCCTGTAACACTGCATAAAACGTGCTAGGGGGGGTGACTGAGAAATAGAAAGTAACATAGAAAATGAATAGTGCAGACTGTGATCAGGATGTCACACAAGTGAGTCAAAGTTTACAGTGAGAAGGAGAGAAAAAGATCATGGAGACGAGGAAAGAGTCTCACAGGGAATTCCTAGACTGAGGGTAAGCATATGACAAGGTCTCAGGAAAGCTGATGTAGACAGCACTTTGCTAGTTTGATGTCCAGCAAATACTGGGAGCAGTAGTATATATATATATATATATATATATATATATATATATATATATATATATATATATATGTATATATATATAAGGACCTGATGATACCTGCACAAACAAGTGTTTGGACTCACTGACAGGTTAACAGTAAGAGAAAATGTGTATCAGGCAAAACCCTAAGCTCACTATCATTCATACTGGTAATGGGCCTAAGCAAACAGCTCAGTAGGGACAGAGCAACAAAGCTGCTGTATGCCGACAATGTGGCTCTGTTAGCAGGTAATGAACAGAAACTTCAGTAACCGATAAGGGATGGGAATACAAAACTGAAAGCACACAGGATGAAACTGAATAGAAACAAGACAGTTGTCATGGCAGTTAATGGAAGAATAAGAAGTAGATGAATCCGAGATTGATTGGATAGTATCTGAGATGGGTGGCTGAGCAGAAGGGAAGATGGAATAAGGAGGTCAAAGCTAGAATCAATGGTGCTGCAGCCAGTGGGGACCAAGATTCAGGCTAGTGTGCAGCAGAAGACAGCTAAAGAATCTGAAAAGTATGGAGTACTAAATAGTGATGCAACCACTGCTTCTCTAGTGAACAAAAACTTGGGCAGTAAACACAGAGCAGTTGAGCAGGTTTGAGGTGTTACAGATGAAATGT
Organism: Protopterus annectens; assembly: GCF_019279795.1. Lineage (NCBI taxonomy): Eukaryota > Metazoa > Chordata > Ceratodontiformes > Protopteridae > Protopterus > Protopterus annectens. The sequence continues at coordinate 1,970,719,591 of NC_056725.1, read as the reverse complement.
ATGAGGTCAGTGGTAAGATGCATAATGTGTGACAGGTGAAGACATGAGGACATCAGTGCAGAAACCAAAGTAGCCTAAACTGTGGTAAAGGTCAAGAAGAACAGCTCATGGGGGATTCAGTCACTCTACAGGGAAGCAAAAGATGATTTGAAGAAATAGATTTGGGAGAGACAAGAAGAAGGCAAGATGAAATGTGGGCGTCTAGCAAAAGATTGGATGGATTGCATGAAACAAGTCCTGTGACAGTCAGCATAGCTGTTAAAGTAGGTAGGAGAGAGTCACTGACTTAATATAGATGGCAAAAGTTGATGCAATGCCTAGTCTCCATGTAAAAAAATGTGAAAAGAGGGAGATGACGATGATTTTATCTATTTATCTATCTATCTGTCTATTTATTTATCTATGTATTTGTCTATGTATCTGTCTATTTATCTTTCTTTCTATGTTATCTATCAGTTTTTCACCCCACTCATTTTTCTACAGCCAGAATTTTATTCTTCTGATTATCTCAACTTGCATCCATTCTCTGTTGTGCAACATTATTTTTTTATATCTAACATTCCAAATATTCAGTGTGATAGTAAATGTACCCTTATCCACTTCTCTTCATTTCATGACATATCCGTTATAATAACATACAATATCATAATCATATTTTGATTTTTATAGGTTCATAGGTATTTACTAGACTATTGATTGGTTAGGATCTTATAAAGATTAGACTTACATTTGCATGGTAGTTTTTGGCCCTTATACTCTGCATACAAATAACCCAGAGGTGGCCAGATCAAGGATATTTTGAGACATTTACTTGTTGGGCCAATCCATGAAAACATCAATGGTGCCTGCTAGCTGATGCTACAGTACACATTTTTTGTATTTTTATTTTTTATTTATTTATCCTTTTTTGACAAGTTTAGTCCCACTAGGCTAGTGTCCTCTTTTCAGGAAACAGCAGAGGTGGTATTTATACAACTGGAATAAATTTTATCAGGGCATTGAGGAACTTATTCTACTCTTTTCAATAAATTCTCTGGAATATTTTCATCCAACTGAACTACCACCAACTCGAGCACATGGGACCTTAGTTTAATATTTCATCCTAAGAACAGCACACTCAGGAGTGCATCATCCCTTTTCAAATTATTTTACATTTTTTCTAAACAACTTATTCTGTAGTTTTTAACTTTCTCACATTATAAAAATCATGTTCTAAAGACCTTGTGTGTATGCTTGTGTATGCATTTTCTATCTATCTATCTATCTATCTATCTATCTATCTATCTATCTATCTATCTATCTATCTATCTATCTATCTATCTGCCTATTGTATGCATGTATAGGTTACCTACATTTCATTATTTTTTTCACATCAAATAGTGAAAAAGTCAGTACAGGTGATTGAAAATCAGTTGATCTAGTTGCACTAGCTTTTTTTGAGTGAGAATGAGGAACAGTAGGTTTGGGAAATTTGCCCTTTCTCGTCTGTTGTGCAATCTCAGAATTGTTGTATACAATTAGCAAAAGTTTTGAAGGCACAGCCCCTATGTGGGGGTTGCAGGTTCTTTTTACAATGTTTTTACTTCCAAACATTCATCTCTTGAAAAAGTTCTTTGCTTTTCTTTCCTTTCTTTTATATAAGCATTTGCATATACCGCTATTGTTCACATAGGCTGCAAATTAATTCTTATATCTACAATGTGTATTCTTCTTGTTTTATTCACTATATAATATAGAATTCTAACACCTGCTCCAGTAAACAGTAATGTAAAATGTCACAAATTGTCATTGATATTTTTTACATAATAATTGAAATTGCTTTCATTTATCATGACAGACAAATCACATCCAGAGGAAAAATAAAATGATCTCTGCAATTACTTTTCAAGAAATGTAGAACAAGAACTCTCCTATTATTATTAATAATGCTGTTCATATTTACCAAAACAAGTTAAGGATAAACATTTTCACTATTTTTTCTATTTTTCAGTTTAACTACATATCTGTGTATCATTCTTTCACCAGAAAGTTTCACCTCTAACAATTTTTCATCTACATTTCTTCCTTCTTCAGTATCTTCATTGTCTAATTCATCAAATTTATTTTCATTTCTTAACTTCTGCCCTGCTACCACTTATATTATAATCAGTACCAAAATGACACTGAGATGAAAATCTCCTGTAACACTGCATAAAACGTGCTAGGGGGGGTGACTGAGAAATAGAAAGTAACATAGAAAATGAATAGTGCAGACTGTGATCAGGATGTCACACAAGTGAGTCAAAGTTTACAGTGAGAAGGAGAGAAAAAGATCATGGAGACGAGGAAAGAGTCTCACAGGGAATTCCTAGACTGATGGTAAGCATATGACAAGGTCTCAGGAAAGCTGATGTAGACAGCCCTTTGCTAGTTTGATGTCCAGCAAATACTTATATATATATATATATATATATATATATATATATATATATATATATATTTAAGGACCCAATAATACCTGCACAAACAAGTGTTTGGACTCACAGACAGGTTAACAGTAAGAGAAAATGTGTATACCGGTAATGGGCCTAAGCAAACAGGTCAGTAGGGACAGAGCAACAAAGCTGCTGTATGCAGACAATGTGGCTCTGTTAGCAGGTAATGAACAGAAACTTCAGTAACCGATAAGGGATGGGAATACAAAACTGAAAGCACACAGGATGAAACTGAATAGAAACAAGACAGTTGTCATGGCAGTTAATGGAAGAATAAGAAGTAGATGAATCCGAGATTGATTGGATAGTATCTGAGATGGGTGGCTGAGCAGAAGGGAAGATGGAATAAGGAGGTCAAAGCTAGAATCAATGGTGCTGCAGCCAGTGGGGACCAAGAATCAGGCTAGTGTGCAGCAGAAGACAGCTAAAGAATCTGAAAAGTATGGAGTACTAAATAGTGATGCAACCACTGCTTCTCTAGTGAACAAAAACTTGGGCAGTAAACACAGAGCAGTTGAGCAGGTTTGAGGTGTTACAGATGAAATGTATGAGGTGAGTGGTAAGATGCATAATGTGTGACAGGTGAAGAAATAAGGACATAAGTGCAGAAACCAAAGTAGCCTAAACTGCGGTAAAGGTCAAGAAGAACAGCTCATGGGGGATTCAGTCACTCTACAGGGAAGCAAAAGATTATTTGAAGAAATAGATTTGGGAGAGACAAGAAGAAGGCAAGATGAAATGAGGGCGTCCAGCAAAAGATTGGATGGATTGCATGAAACAAGTCCTGTGACAGTAAGCATAGCTGTTGAAGTAGGTAGGAGAAAGTCAGTGACTTAATTTAGATGGCAAAAGTTGATGCAATGCCTAGTCTCCATGTGAAAAGAGGGAGTTGCCGATGATTTTATCTATTTATTTATCTATCTGTCTATTTATTTATCTATGTATTTATCTATGTATTTGTCTATGTATCTGTCTATTTATCTTTCTTTCTGTGTTATCTATCAGTTTTTCACCCCATTCATTTTTCTACAGCCAGAATTTTATTCTTCTGATTATCTCAACTTGCATCCATTCTCTGTTGTGCAACATTATTTTTTATATCTAACATTCCAAATATTCAGTGTGATAGTAAATGTATCCTTATCCAATTCTCTTCATTTCATGACATATCCGTTATAATAACATACAATATCATAATCATATTTTGATTTTTATAGGTTCATAGGTATTTACTAGGCTATTGATTGGTTAGGATCTTATGAAGATTAGACTTACATTTGCATGGTAGTTTTTGGCCCTTATACTCTGCATACAAGTAACCCAGAGGTGGCCAGATCAAGGATATTTTGAGACATTTACTTGTTGGGCCTATCCATGAAAACATCAATGGTGCCTGCTAGCTGATGCTACAGTACACATTTTTTGTATTTTTATTTTTTATTTATTCATCCTTTTTTGACAAGTTTAGTCCCACTAGGCTAGTGTCCTCTTTTCAGGAAACAGCAGAGGTGGTATTTATACAACTGGAATAAATTTTATCAGGGCATTGAGGAACTTATTCTACTCTTTTCAATAAATTCTCTGGAATATTTTCATCCAACTGAACTACCACCAACTCGAGCACATGGGACCTTAGTTTAATATTTCATCCTAAGAACAGCACACTCAGGAGTGCATCATCCTTTTTCAAATTCTTTTACATTTCTTTTCTAAACAACTTATTCTGTAGTTTTTAACTTTCTCACATTATAAATATTATGTTCTGAAGAACTTGTGTGCATGCTTGTGTATGCATTTTCTATCTATCTATCTATCTATCTATCTATCTATCTATCTATCTATCTATCTATCTATCCATCTATCCATCTATCTATCTATCTATCTATCTATCTATCTATCTATCTATCTATCTATCTATCTATCTATCTATCTCTCTGCCTATTGTATGCATGTATGGGTTACCTACATTTCATTATTTTTTTCACATCAAATAGTGAAAAAGTCAGTACAGGTGATTGAAAATCAGTTGATCTAGTTGCACTAGCTTTTTCTGAGTGAGAATGAAGAACAGTGGGTTTGGGAAATTTGCCCTTTCTCATCTGTTGTGCAATCTCAGAATTGTTGTATACAATTAGCAAAAGTTTTGAAGGCACAGCCCCTATGTGGGGGTTGCAGGTTCTTTTTACAATGTTTTTACTTCCAAACATTCAACTCTTGAAAAAGTTCTTTGCTTTTCTTTCCTTTTTTTATATAAGCATTTGGATATACCGCTATTGTTCACATAGGCTGCAAATTCATTCTTATATCTACAATGTGTATTCTTCTTGTTTTATTCACTATATAATATAGAATTCTAACACCTGCTCCAGTAAACAATAATGTAAAATGTCTAACACAAATTGTCATTAATAATTTTTACATAATAATTGAAACTGCGTTCATTTATCATCACAGACAAATCGCATCCAGAGGAAAAATAAAATGACCTCTGCAATTACTTTTCAAGAACTGTAGAACAAGAACTCTCCTATTATCGTTAATAATGCTGTTCATATTTACCAAAACAAGTTAAGGATAAACATTTTCACTATTTTTCTATTTTTCAGTTTGGCTACACATCTGTGTATCATTCTTTCACCAGAAAGTTTCACCTCTAACAATTTTTCATCTACATTTCTTCCTTCTTCAGTATCTTCATTGTCTAATTCATCAAATTTATTTTCATTTCTTAACTTCTGCCCTGCTACCACTTATATTATAATCCGTACCAGAATGACATAAAATGGCTTTGCTTTAACTTTCCTTTCTCTTAACATTTCTTCTACTTGTCTGTCCACATTAGTTGCTGGGTAGCTGATTCTTGTAAAATAACCTTTCACACCAGCATCTCTATTATTAAGGTCCATGTATCTATTAGTCAGTCAATAAACTCTGATCAACTGTCCTTTAAGTTCATTTCTGCATATAAGTTGGATAGATACTAGTCCTATAAGTAGGGTATTCTTTTTGAAAAGTTTCTTAAAAATATTAGTAAGCATAGCACTGTATAATATCAGTGGTAGCAGAATGGAAGATGAAAGACGACTGAGATTCCCATTAATTTATGCCAGATGTGGTAATAAATATTGTTATATTATAAAAATAAAGTGGTATACTTTAGTGGTATATTCAAATATAGTTGGTAAGTGACTGTATTTTACATTTAAGAATAAATTGAATGTTAACAGACAACTTTTGCTCTTGGAATCTTTGGGATTCAAGTCAAGTATTTAGTTAGAATAGTACTCACCCATTTAAAGAATATAATTGTTGACAAAATATTGCGCAATATGACTTTTTATACACCCACTGACAGAGAGGAAATATAATATATGTGGATATGCAGACTGTAATGCTCAACATCTAGTATATGTGGCTGCATGTCATAAGTGCACTAACTTTTATGCTGGTAAAAACTAATAAATATCTCAAAGAGAGGCTCTACTAGCATTTGTATAATATTAGAGGTCCATACCCTACCAATTCTCTGACAAACGCATAACATGACTTAAGGTCCATTACATGCATTCAGATACATAATGCTTCAGGTTATAAATGAGAATACAAGGACAGGGATATAAAAACATATATGGAAAGGACAGAATATAAAAGGATAATGAAATTAAATGTGACCAAGTCACTTGACCTTAATGAATGCTATAGCCTGAAACCTGTTTTGAACAGGAGAAGGCTAAAACATTGAATTGTTGAGGTGATTCACAATTATTCAGTGATATTTGAGATGCCATTTTGTTTTAAATTATGTTTTTTTGAATATATGTATTTTTTGGTCTACTTCTGATTGTCGAAAGCTCACTTTTTCGACAAACAGAAGATCAAACCCATTGAAGCGAAAGTGCACTAAATCAAAAGTGCACTTTCGCCAAAGCTGGTTCTCCAAGGCACATTACAGCGGGGATAAGGAAATATATCCTTTTCCCCACTGTAGTGCGATCTCATAGTTAGTATATTTAAGTAGGGGGGTGGGGTGCAGGGGGGGGGCTTGCCCCTGCAAAATACTGTTTAAAGCAGTATTTTTTTTTGTTTTTTGCTGATTCGGAGAACTGACTTTTGTGAGAGTGCATATTATCCCATATTATCCCCCTCCATAAAGGAGGTAACTCCAACGAACTCTCCAATTTTCGGCCTATTGCCCTCCTATCTCCACTTTCCAAAATAATGGAACGCTGCATTCACCATCAACTTCTTCACCACCTCTTAAATAACAATTTGCTTGTAGACTCACAACATGGTTTTAGACCCTACCACAGTACTTCAACTGCCCTTCTCTCCTTCACTGATTCTATCAATAGAAACCGCAACAACAACCTGTTCACCTCTGCAATATTCTTAGACCTCTCTAAAGCATTCGATATGGTCAACCATAAACTTCTCCTCGATACCCTACAATCCCTCTCACTAGACTCACAAGCACTACAGTGGTTCAACTCTTACCTGACTAATAGAAAACAAGCAGTCCTCTGGGACAGCCATCTATCCTCTCAACTCCCAATTACTATTGGCCCACAAGGATCCATCCTAGGTCCCCTACTTTTCTCTATTTTCATAAATAACCTGTCCACTTCCCTCCCTTCATCCACTTGTATTCAGTATGCAGATGATTCCACTCTCATCTGCTCTGCTTCAGCACCTGCACAACTCCACTCCGCTACCCAGGTGGTTTTCACTGCAGCAGAAAAATGGTTCCAACATATCTGTCTCCTCCTAAACCCCAAAACCAAACTACTACTTTTCACCCCACCTCTAAATCCACCCCTATCACTTTCTCCATTGTATCATGCAATGGCACTGTCATCCAACCTGATTCGTCACAAAGCTGCTAGGCATAACCATAGACAATCAGCTAAATTTTGACTATCACATTGACTTAACTATCAAGTCAGTCAATAAAAAGATGGGTGCTCTTACAGACTTAAGCCCTTCCTTACTACTACTACCAGACAAACTCTAGCCCAAACTCACCTCATTTCTACATTATTGTATGCCTCTCCTTCCTTTATCAATATTTCTAAAGCTAATCTTCAAAAACTGAATACCGCCTACCACAGTATAGCCAGATTTGCCACTGGTTCTCTATTCCAAACTCATCACTGTCTTAACTTAAAAACTAAACTGGCTTGAACTTCCCAACCTAATACTACTACAGCAGCTAATCATCACTTTTAAAATTCTACACCACCCTTCCAACACACCCATACTAAATAAACTCATCACTCCTTACAAAAATCTCACTTCACTTAGATCAGCCAACAAGGTACTAGTTACTACTGTGAAATCTCACAATAAATCAGGAGATTCCTTATTTACAAACATTGTTGGCTCTTACTGGAATAAACTCCCACCAGAACTGACCTCCCTAGACTCATATCAGCTTTTCAAAAAACAGATGAAAACGCACCTAAAAACCCACTGGCTATGCCCTTGCTCCAATCCTGACTGACCCCAGCAAACTTACTATTTCTCCTCAGTCTGCTCATGTGCACTTTTGCTCTTCTGTTCTAACTTAAACTGACTTCCACGGTCCCTCTATTTATTTCTGTTCTCATGTTCTTAGTTCTGCTTGACTCCCCTCACCTCTTTATTGTCTGTCTCCTGCTACTCTTTAGCTGACTTCCTATAATCCTGTTTTACCTCTTACAACTCCTCTCTAACTTTTATTTCCCCCTCTCCCTTTCCTTCTGCTAGTTCCTGACCTCACTAAGTCCAGACCTCCTGTACCCAATAGTAGCCTTACATTATTTTCCTTTCTCTTTACGTCGTTCTTGCCTTTATACTTTCTTCAGCCTCTTAAAATCCTTTTCACCTCTAACCTGCAGGTTCACACGGTATTTTTAACCACTTTTTACAACTAATACCTACTTATTGTTCATGACTAACTACTATGGACATTTTTCTACTTTAAATATTTATGTTGATACTGAAACTGTTCTCCTCAGTGTCCAAATGATTTTTAAATTGTAATCTACTCAGGTTTTTACATCAAAAACGTATTTGTACTTGTATGTAGCCGTATAATACTTTATTAGTTTAGTTTTATTTTGTATAGTTAGTATTACTGGTAACCTTATAAACTGTAGTGTATTTTAGTTTTTTGATAGTGGAGCTTTTCTCCTCGGGCCTCTGCTGAAAATGGACATGTATCCAGCCAGACTAGCCCGGTTAACAAATGTAAAATAAAATAAAATAAAATAAAATATAGTGCACTTTCGCTTTAATGGGTCTCGGTGTTGCTTTTCGAGATAGTGAAATTTTGATCAAGAAACATAGACCCATATTTTTATTAGATGTTCATTACTTGAAGAAGTACTCACAGTGGTGTGAAACTGCTTGTTATTCAGTAAAGGTTTCCATCACATGTTTTCCATATTGCACTTGATATATTTTCAGCATATTACCTTAAATCTAAAACTTGTTTCAGCTATTCATGAAAAACCTAAAAATTTAATGTAAGCCATATTTAATCTAAAATGCATTTAATCAATTCATATTTCATCTAAAACTTCATATATAGCAAATACTTCTCCATAAGTACCTTACTGTGTGGACATGGTGGTGCAGCCATTAATGTTGTCACCTCACAGCAAGAGGTTCTACATTTGTCATAACCCCAGACTCTTGTAATCTTTCATAGTCATTTCTGCCCTTTGCAGTATAACCAACACCTTCCTAACATGCTGACCAAGTTCTGCCTCTTACCTGCTATGGGTGGTAAAGATTCCTGACTAAACAAGGCCAAGATTTCAAAGTCCTGCTAGTTTTCAATCTACTATTGTCTGGAATGTCACTGAAGCACACTTGCCAATGGGATGTCATACACACACACGCACACACAAGCTCACACACACACACACACACACACACACACACACACACACACACACACACACACACACACACACACACACACACACACTGAACTATCATTGACTCTGAGCATGAAGGATATCTACCAGTAACCCATAGTCATGTTAATAGTGGTTAGATATATAGTGCTACTCAGATGCTCTGCTCAGCTGCTCAAAGATGTCACTTGCACTGTGCAAGGGGTAAGCATAGGCTAACAGGTTCTCAGCCATAGACTAGGTAACCATGATGACATTTTTAAGCCTACCCATGCATCTCAAATGCATCCACCATGATTGGTGCTGTAGATGTTATTTTTATGTGAATGTCTACACTAGGGCATGCATAGTCTAACATTTACATGTTACCTCTATCAATTACAGAAACAGGTGACAAATCAGGAGTGAATTTCCTATTTCCCATCCAGTGGTCCAGGTTGTGCTTGAACGGGGTCAAGAAAGAACTCTACTTCTCATGGATGGGAAGTTTGATACAGAGAAGGGGTGTTCTCTGAGATACATTACAGTCTCTCCAACATGTCCTATTTATGTTGCAAGCAAGGTTTAAGTCTCTGAATTGGGTAGCTCTGATGCCATTTGTTTTATAGATATGCAAGAGGTCCATTAGAACAGGATCCTCTGATGCCTTGTATGCTAGACATAAATGATCTGTCAGTAGTCTGTAGGAAACAGATTATAAGGATAGGGCTTTGAGGTGATCCATATTGGATATATTGTTAACTCCCCATATTCTTTTTGTGAGGAATCTCTCATGGATGTTCCACTTGTATGGATCTGGTCAGGTACATACTGAAGGGGGCATTGTAGTCAATGATGGGTCTGATGATGGCTGAGTACAGTGGAATTATGCCTTTCTTGACCTATATGCCATACCTCTGGTTATAAATTGAGCAACATAAAATGATTTCCTTACTACCTTAGACACATTCTGGTTAAAAGCCAGGTTATTGCCTACATACATCCCCAAATCCTTGGATCTACTCTTAGGGATGCATTGTCAATGAGGTAGTTTCCTAGGAAAGCCATCTTAGAATATTATTATGCATTTCATGGCATTGAGTTTAAACCATGTCTATGGCACTGGTTATGTGTCTGTATTAGTCCTTCCTGGTGGATATTAGTGTCATGGGGGATTCTATAATTACTCCCAGTTTTAAATCATCTGCAAACTTAATAAGCCAGAGTCCCTTAACAATGGCCTTGACTTCTGAGAAGTGGATGCCAAAAAGAGAGGACCAAGCACTAAGCCCTGAGGGATTCCAGTAGTGATTGGCCTCTTTGCTGAGGTGGACTCATCTATCCTAACTTCCTGGGACCTATCTGAGAGCCAGCTGGAAATCTAGTGTAGAACATATTTATGCCTAATTTTGTGAATTTGTTTACAGTGCCCGAATAGGGTGTTGTTTCAAATGCCTTGGCTAGGTCAAACTAGGGAGTATGCACTGTTTTGCCTCTGTCTATTGCCTTTGAGACCTTCACAAAGAAGTCTACCAGACTAAGTAGGAATAAACTTCATTTAACAAAATCTGACTGGGATGGATCTAGTGTCTGGAGGTTTCTAATGTCATTATCAGTCATTTACATGATAATTCTTTCCATGGCTTTGCGTATGAGACTAGCTACACTAATTTGTCTGCAGTTTCCAGAATCCATAGAAAGGCCATCCTTATGCAGATGAATGACTCCAGTGGTTGTGCTTCATGTTATTTAGGAAGCATCCTGGGATATTACTGGGGCCCATTAATGAGGTTCTTGGCTTTGAGTGCATTTCAGGTCTGTTCTATAGTGATGGCTGGGGTTGTTATTTTCAATGGTATTTCGTGGGGGGTTGACCAAGGGGGATGGATAGGGGGGCAAAACTGGAGCTGAATTTGTTAGCCAGTAGATTTGCTCTATCTTTTGGATTCATGCAGGTGGACCTACTCACAATTAGCTCTGTCCATTGATGCGTATAGTCTTTGAGGTTAGGACATAGCTAAAGAAAGCCTTATGGTTGTCTTTGGCTTGGTAGGCTATTTTATCCTCAAAATTAGCTTTAGTAGACTTGATTTGTGCTATGAGTTGTTTGTTTAGATTGATGAGACAGTTTTTATCCTGTGGGATATTGTTATTTCCTGACTTTTGCTATGACGTTTTTCTTTATGTTGTACTTCTTAATGATTTTTGGATTCTACCAGGGTAGCTTGTTTTTTGAGTTTGTTCTGAGATTATTTCTGGTAGGCATACTTGTTTCTTAGTGTTTATTATCATGATTGTATAGAATATCTGTGAGCAACTCTGCATAGGCAGCAGTGTTCTCATGGTTTGGTGAGGGGGGGGCTTGAAGTTTTGTCAGATTGTCACTTAATAATAGGAAACTTGCCTTAAAATAGTTTCTAAATGCTATTGGGTTAGCTGTGGTCATGGGTTTTATTTTAATTTCAAAGAATACAGCTGTGATTATATGGCCTAGTGCCAGCATAGTCAGCTGGAGTTCTGTAAAGAATGATATGTCCTTTGAATATCAAACTGATTTATACAAGATGCTTGTGTTGCAAATGTATTAGAACTGTATGGCATTTGAGTATCAAACTGATTTGCACAAATGCTTATTTTAAAAATGTATTAGAACTGTATGGCATTTGAATATCAAACTGATTTGTACAGATGCTTATGTTACAAATGTATTAGAACTGCATAGCATCTGACAATTAAAATGTGTTTGTAGTGTTAGTGTTAAAAAATGTATAAACAGTGGGTTCTGCTGGACAGAGAAGGAATACACATATGAGACTGTATGTATATATGTTAGCAAGGACACTGAAAGAGAAGCAGTTAAACAGCTAGCTTGCTTCTTACTTTAAGTAAAATACTGTTAAATGGACCACCCACTGGGCCATGGAAGAGCTTATCTCACAGCTCTGAATAGGACTGGAGATGGGATGTCTAGAAGAAACCTTTGTTTATTAGCTCAGTAAAAAGAAGGGAAGCCTCAGGCACTGCCATAAACATTAGCAAAACTTTAGATATGCATCTTCACATATACTCTACGATCATGTCTCAAGCTTCAAAGTGGAATAGTGTGAGAAACTAGAGTCAGTTGACCAGATGAGGTCATTCTGACAGCCATCTTAAACATTTTAGATATTACAAAAAGAAATCTGAGTATTAAGTATTCTGTCTTGGGCCTGACAACAAGAAGGACCATTCACCACATCATCTGCCTTGCTCTATTAAGTAAGTTGGGAATAGCAATTCTCCTAGATTCAGTCAGGAAAATATAGTGAAGCTTAGTTTAGATATTGTTTTTCTTTATTTGCCGAGTCTGTCCATCAGTGTTATTTTCAATATTTCCTGTGATTTGAACTCTGTGATTTACTGCAAATATATATTCAGTATTTTCATTTGATTTTATTATATATTAACTGTGGTGGTGGTGCTGCGGTAGCGTTGTTGCCTCACAGTAAGACGTCCTGTTCGATTCTCAGCTAAAAAGTGTCTTCTGTGTGGAGACATGCATGAATGGGCGTACCTTCATTGAAGGTTGTGCGTCAGGGCTGGCAACTTGGTACGTAAAAACCTACTGCCAATCATTAGCGGACCTGAGTTCCGCTGTGGCGACCCCTAACCGGGAAAAGCCGAAAGATACAACAACAACATTAAATATATTTAAAACTTTTATTGTGGCTGGTCATTTAGAAAGTATTTAACATTTGAGAGTGCTTATATTTATTTGGTGACACTGTGTGGACAACTCCTGAATGCCTAGCTGTCTTGGTCAACTACTACCATTTGTATTAGTATTAATATTACACAGTATAATTGGACACCCTTTGTTAAGGGCCTTAGAGTAGCTGACTGTGGAGTGTCTGGTGGCAGTAATAACTACCTTATACCCTTGGCAGAAGGGGGCACAGCAGGTAAATCTGTGACAGCCTTTCCCAGGTGTGTGAGTGTGTGTGTGTGTGTGTGTGTGTGTGTGTGTGTGTGTGTGTGTGTGTGTGCAAAATCAAATCTCACAGTGTGTGTGTGTGTGTGTGTGTGTGTGTGTGTGTGTGTGTGTGTGTGTGTGTGTGTGTGTGTGTGTGTGTATGTGTGAGTGCGTGTGTGTGTGTGTCAGCTACTTGGAGCAGGGACACAAAACACTGATTTAATAGAGAGGGTGCTGGATGACTTGAGATGGACACTTAGCTGAGGACTTAACCCTGTAGCTGTGCTAGTGGGGACCCTTATTGGGGTCCTGGAGGGAGACAGATATAAATAAATCCAGACCATGGGCTGACTGTGTTCCCTGTGTGCTCTTAAAGGAAATTGTACTTGGTACAGAGAGCTGCATCTGGAAATACTGAGCATATCCATTTGTCTTCCAAGTGTTAGACAGAAAGTTAAAAAGACACTAACATAGTATGCAAATGCATATATCTGAAATGCAGAAAGCATAGGTTTTACTTCTACTATTACAGCACATAGTTGTTTACAGGATATTTGAGATACCATACTTATTAATTAAAAAGGCAAATGGATAGAATTATTATTAACAAATCTAGCAGAAGATTTACAGAAACAAGTTAATATGGCATAGGGTAATTATGCTTTAAGATACATAACTTATAGGTGTAAAAGAGAGGTTATAAATAACTACATGAAATATTTAATACCTGTTATAACACATGGTAAAAAATTGCACTGTTATAATTAAATCATAAAGTTAAGAGACTTCAAAAAGATTTTCAGATAATTAACAGGCTGAGATGTTCAAGGTACACCTAGTGGTCAAAATAAAAAATGCAAGTTTATTTACCAGATAATGACAAATTATTTTACAGCTGTTATATTAGTTCTCTTAATCATTATTGTGTCCTTTGCAGACTATATTAATAAATTTATAAAGTAATTGCAGAAGTAATTCCCAGTTCAGTAATTTCTGAGACGATTGGAATATTTAATTAAATCCTACATAAATACAAGTTAAATAGACCTTGGTGGTAATTCAATAAACCCTACACAGAGTGATTCTCCATGTAGGAATAGTGTAATGGCCCAAACACAGAATATGACTGCCAAGAGATCCAGGAAACAGGGCTGGGGGCATGCATGAGTGTACAGACACCATGCAGACACGGAGGTGTCCACGGAATGCAAATCACCTAATCTGCTAGTGAAAACCATGCAAATGAGGTGATTTCCCAATTTAGCAAGCAGAAAGGCATCCATGTAGTTGCTGTGTCTGCAGGAAAACATGTATACAGTTACAAACCGTGTACTGAACTATAAAATGTAAACAGGGGCTGTAACAGCCCAAATAAAAGGTTGTATATGTTACAGTAGCCATGCAAATGACCAAATCTATGGCCATTGAGTAGAAAAAGAAATGCAATATCTCAAAAATTTATCCTTTTTTATTACATATGCCACATTTAAGCAGTGTGCAGTGACGAGCAAACATGCTATTAAAAAAAAAAAAAAAACTGTAAAACATGAAATATAAAGGTATGCAAAGTTATTGCTTTATAGTGGCCAGCATGCAGAGTCATTCAATGGCAGATTATAGTGGTAACTAAGGAGATAGGCCCTGTTGCAGTGCTGTACCCAGGGTATACGCAATTAGGTGTATGTAAATGAGCCAGGGTTATTGAATCACAAAAAGGGCCACCATGTCCGTAGGCACTAACTGCTGTAGGGCTAGAACTGTATTGATGTAGGCAGAACAGATAGTTAGCATTAAAAGGGGGTGTGTCACAGCATGTTTAAATGGATTGAAGCTTAGTGGCACCTGTTTATGCTCAGCTAAGCATGACTAAGTGGGGGGAGAGTGTCCGAGGCTGCTAAGCTATACTTAGCCCTATGGTGCATGTTTTAGCTAGTTAAAAAAAGCTAAGCATGCCCGTGTACACCAGAGGTTCTAAACTTCTGAGCAATGTTTATACTAGTGCCGTGGGGCTTTGCAGTGGAAGAAATTGAAAAAAAAAATAAAAGGAAATAGCCTGAGCAAGCCAATCAAACATAACAGAGTGATAAGCCCTGTTCCATGTGACACTGGTCCATTCAAACCCATCAATAGCATAGCTGGAAGGTGGAATATATCATAGTCAGCCAATCACACAGGCTGCATCTGCAGCACACCACTATAAAGTATGCATGCATCCTTCAGTCTGATTTTCCTACATACTCTGCACCACTGGAGTACACACTTGGGAATTTTAACTGACAAAATGATAGTGGCTGCTGCTGCTCTGCTACATCTGTTTACACTACAGGTTGAGGTCAGTGATGATGATGATGACAATGCTGATGATAGGCCCAGACTGAGGAGGAGAAGAGTGTTCAGGCCCAGGGTAACCTTTCAGGG
Organism: Protopterus annectens; assembly: GCF_019279795.1. NCBI lineage: Eukaryota > Metazoa > Chordata > Ceratodontiformes > Protopteridae > Protopterus > Protopterus annectens. The sequence goes on along the minus strand of NC_056725.1, from coordinate 1,970,703,866 downwards.
GCTACATGAGCTGGAGATAGTAGAGCGCTACAGGCAAATACCTACTGGGGATGTCATGGGGATCTCACAGGCATCTGCATCCAGGGTACTCCACCAGTTCATAGATATCATGCTAACACATGCTAGTGAGCACATTTATTAACCCAGCACCCCTGAGGAGAGGACCAGCAATATGCATCTCTTCCACCATGTAGCACACTACCCAGAGGTACTGGGTGCCATAGACTGCACTCATGTGTACATCGAAGCACCACCTGGTGAGAAGGATAGAGTCTACGTCAACCGCAAGGGTATCACTCCAACTGCCAGGTTGTGTGTAATGCCCAGGGCATTATCATCAATGTGTGTGCTGGAAGCCCTGGCAGTTATCATGACTCCCACATCTGGCATGCATCATAGCTGTACCAGGCATCTGACAGGGGAGACATCCCATACGGCCATCTAGTGAGGATGCTGGCTACGCACTGGAACCATGGATGATGCCACCCAACAGAAATGTGCACACACCAACTGAAGAATGCCATAATGAGGCAAGCACACAAACTAGGAATATTGTAGAGTGTGTGTTTGGGCTGTTCAAGTCATAGTTATGCTGCCTTGATATACCTGGTGGAGCCCTGCAGTACTCCCCAGCCACATTTGCACACATATTCCTAGTATCAGCCATGCTACACAATATGATCTTGTGGAAACAGCTGGAGAAGGAACATCACAGGGAAGGGAAACACAACCCTCCACCATTGCCAAGGTCCCCACAGGTACAGGGGGACTCAGAGAAGGACCCCCCTATGCCTTTCCCTGTAGGCAGATGTAGACATGCCAAGTATGCCCTGGCCTTGGCAAAGAGACAACATATAGCTCATACACTGACAACCTATGGACCCAGTAACTGACACCTCACTGCAACTTACATACACACAGTAAAAATGATGCCACATCACATTACCATACCTTGCCACATATAGGCTGTGTACTGCATATATCCAACAGAGTCAGCCTTGAAGCACTGTCCTCTCAACTGCTGCAGACACAAGGTAAGTCACTCTTCTTAACAACAAATGAATAGGGTAGTAGACTGTGGTATCATATGTATGGTATTGCTGCATGTATGCATGGGAATGGAGTGGGCTGCTGGGATAGCAGCAGACAACAGAGAGCTATGTGGGACAACAGGATCTCTCTGCCAAATACTAGCTGCCCCAGGATATGCAGTAGGCCCCGAGCCAGCAAAACCCACTCCACTATGTGAGGGACTTGAAAACAGTGGGATCATAGGACAGATGCATGGATGTCAATGTTGGAGTCCCATACATACCTCTCAACCTCATAGAGCAAGACCTCTGTACAAAGTCATAAAGAAATGTGGGGCAAAGGCCCAAAAATGGGGACAATTGTTAAATATTGCTCTTATAAACATAGAAAGTTGATATATTAACAGGTTTTACAGTAGCATGAATTCTTTGAAGGGTAAGAAGTCTGAAACAACCACAATTTTATGAAAAATGGACCCAAAATGTGAGGCAAATATCTGGACATTCGGTGAAAATCTGTACAATTGAGAGGTATGGTCCCCTCCCCGACACATCTGTTTTCCCACAGAACTGCAGTAACAGTTATGTTTGTAAGGTAATAGCATCAGACCACACATTACCAGGGCTGCCCCCAATCAACTTGCTAACATGTTCCATTTCCACAATATGCAGGGGTCAATGTGCTATGTATGTGTGTGGTTAATAGTGTCAGGAAGTAGACAGCAGTGACTGGTGGCTGTTGTGGCTCACTGGGCTAAGTACATTACTGTGGGTGACAGGGTCAATGGTTCAAGACTGGCTGTGCCTACTATTTTGATTGTCAGATACATCTATGGTCTACAGGCTGTCCAGAAGTCAATATTTGTTACTGTGGGAAAGCTGGACAATGGAGTGATAGGGACCACAAATATGAGCAGTGCACAGCTGTGTAACCTAGACAGTGCCTAGTAGAACAGCAGGTTGTGACAAGTCAGTCTAGTGCCAGGATACAAAGGCTGTCATGTAACTGTGGCAGTACTGACAACAAGTCAGTGGGCATCATCCATACACCACAAATGTCAGGGTTTCTCAGAATGTCCACACGTATGCTTCATATATCTGTTCTGTTTGTCATAACATTGCATTTGTCTGACAAACTATTGGCAAACCAATACAGGTTGATGTGAAAACATCAATGACAGATGGTTGAAATGCAAACTTCATACCCATAAGAAAATGCAAGCTAATACAAAACCAGTCTACCAACTGTCTATATTTGGAAGAGTAATATTAAGATGCTGTCCCCATGTCTGGGCTTGTGTCCGACTGTGATATATATGGCCCTGTCAAGATGTTTGGCTGTAAGAGTTTGAGAGGTATGGCCAACATGTAGCCTTAGAAGAACAGTGAACACAAACCATTTGAGGACCAGAGCAGATGTATGGGACACAATGCTGGCCAACCTGCTAAACAGGTACAATCAGAGGTGTGCAGTCTGTAACACTGTGTATAATGTTATGACTTCTACCCCAGCCACACCATAACTACAACTACATAAGAGCAGCAACTGTGGACAAAACCTGCCCCTAGAGCAGAGCAGGACAAAGGGCCACATATAAGGGAAGGAGGAAACACTGGCCAGACAAATGTGGAATGCGCAGACTAGAACACTTTGTGCAGTAGCATGGGTTTCATGCAATGTATGGAGTCAGTAGTCAAATGTCTGTCAGCAGTTGCTCACATTAATCTATACTGATCTGCCACTGACATGCCAGGACATCACAGTGCTGTGCAAAATGTACCTCAAATATTATGCAAAACTCTGCAGTCTGTACCCACCCTAAATATGACTCATTTAATAAGGATAGCACACAGCCAGGAGATACCTCAGCCACTATATTAGTGAGGTGCTGGAGTTTTTACAGAGGTTCATCAGCCAATCAGCTGTAGCACACAAAATCCTGGCCTGGAGTACAGGTAATTCTGTCCTGGAGTCCCACTCTTACTATTGATGGTCATACTGGGCATGCTCCTACATTTAGCTACTTTCAGCCCATGTCTGAACTCTCATCTGACTATAGAAATGAGATCTACATATATCCCTTCTGCATACAGACAGCTATATACACCTTAACTTTCTATCCCTACCCCCATCAGACATGTTTACCCCCATCTATCCATATGTGGTACATATAAGATTTATCTGGATCTGTTGAGTGTGATATACATACAGATATATAGGTTACATATACAAATATATAATTTATAGAGAGACTGGGACAGGAGGAGAGAGAGAGACAGAAACTGAGAGAGACAGACAGACAGAGAGAGACCTTGAAAAGCATAGAGTGATATACTGCAGCAGCCACACCTACACCAATTTTAACCAGTGGTATGTGCAAATACTATGTTGAAGCCCATTGTGTAACAGTAGGTAGGGAGGGATTGTAATCTCACATCAGTCAACGTGTGTGCATGTGTGTGTGTGTGTGTATGTGTGTGTGTGTGTGTGTGTGTGTGTGTGTGTGTGTGTGTGTGTGTGTGTGTGTGTGTGTGTGTGTCTGTGTGTGTGTTTCTGTATGTATTACACATACAGCAGAATACACACCCAACAGACCTATGTCAGTGGAATGGCCACCCTATTTTGGCCCTGTGACTACTACCCTGCACAACAGTGGTCTCCCTGTCAGCAGCTACTGATGTCATCCACTCCAACAGCACTGGTAGACACTCTCTACATGTGTAAGTCCCATGGTGTATGTGATAAGTACAAAATGGTATAGTGTAGACAGTTGGACAAGTAGAGGTTCAATTCCCAGCAATGGCAACTGATTGTGTGTGTGTGTGTGTGTGTGTGTGTGTGTGTGTGTGTGTGTGTGTGTGTGTGTGTGTGTGTGTGTGTGTGTGTGTCTGTGTGTCTGTGTGTGTGTGTGTGTGTGTGTGTGTGTGTGTGTGTGTGTGTGTGTGTGTGTGTGTCTGTGTGTGTCTCTGTGTGTGTGTGTGTGTGTGTGTGTGTAAGTGTATTCCCTTGTGGCTTTGTGTATTTCCTGCTTATGTGTGTGCAATGCCAATACATTTTGAGACCTGTTCTACCTTGTTGACTCCCCCCATTGCATTACTTTGCAGGGCTTATTGATGTCATCCACCTTACATGCACTGTTTGACAGTCTGCAGGCTTACTTCTCAACTGTATAGAGTTTTGCAGAATGTCTAGATGCTTGCCTTATATATTTGGTCTGTGTCTTATAAAATTGTGGTTTCCTGGCAAATCATTAAGAACTGAAGTCAGAAAATAATGACAGACATTTGAGTGTCAGACCTCATACCCTTCACAAAAGTAATGCTAATGTGAAACATGTCACTCTATCAGTTATCTAAGTTTGTAAGAGCAATACATAAAAAGTGTCCCTATTTTTGGGCCTGTATCCCCACATTATTGAAGGCTTTATCCACATTTATTGCTGTACAGAGTTGAAAGCTATACCCCAGACGTATAAGCCCCATGGTGCATGCAATAAGGACATATCCCTATGGTACATGCAACTAGATAGGTAGAGGTTCTAATCTCAATACTGGGAACTGTGTGAGTGTATTTGTCTGTACATGCATATCCCTTGTAGCAGCATGGCTGCCTTGCCTGTGTGTGGGTGTGCAATGGTTATACCATTCTGTGTGCCTGCGCCACCATGTTAACTCCACCATCACCAACCTATTCATGGCCTACAGATGTCATCCACCTTAGATGCAGAGTTAGACATTTTCAAACAAAATAGCACTGTGGCACATGCAATAAGTATGGCGGGGTATAGTGTACATAACTAGATAGATAGGTGTTCTAATTCAAAAAACTGGTGACTGTCTGTGCATGTGTGTTGGAATGCATGTCCCCCTGCAGCAGTGCATGTCTGACATGGTTATACCATTTTAAGGACCTGTTAACTCCCCCCAGTGGCAATCCTTACAGCACCTGCAGATGTCATCCACCTGAATAGTAGTGGCAGGCAATGTAAAACTGTATAAGCTTTGTGGTTATGCGCTATATATATAGCGCTATCATATGTAAAATTAGGCAGGTAGGGGTTCTACTATCAACAAGGGCGGTTCATGAGTGTGTGTGTATGTGTGTGTGTGTGTGTGTGTGTGTGTGTGTGTGTGTGTGTGTGTGTGTGTGTGTGTGTGTGTACATATGTGTATCCCCTTGTGGCAGTGTGACTGTGTTAGGGCCACAAACATACCTCTTGATCCCTTAGTGAAAGACATCTGGATAAAGCCATACAGAAAAGTAGAACAGAGCCCAAATATTAGGGTCAATCTTTAAATATTGCTGTGACAAACATAGAAAGTAGATAGCATAGCAGGTTGTGTATTCACATGCATTTTCTGAAGGGTATGAAGTCTAACAGGAAAATATCTGTCAGTATTGTGTAACATCAGTCTTTTATAATTTCCCACTAATTTGCCAGAAAACTACATTATGACAAACAGAACAAAAATATGTTGCAAACATCAGGGTATTCTCCAGAAATCTGTACAGGTGAGTGGTATGGCCACCACCTATCCCATCTTGAAGGTTGCAGCCCATGTTTTGTCAGTTGTGACCTGTGACAATGGCTCAGACAATACAGAGGTCCCCAGAGTGTAGGACAATAAACATTTCCTAACGTTGTCTGCTAGTTGCATTAAGCAGTTATTTCATATCAGAAGCACATTAATGTTATGAGAAATAGCATAACCTAATGTAATGTGAGACAAAGAAGCTGTCATATTGGCAAACCAAGGGAAGTCCTGTCTGTTGCACTTGCCATGGGTATGGTATGTCCTGCCAACTGTCACAATAGTAGACGATGTGCCCCACATTGCACATTTGATAAGGTGGCAACCCTATGCTGTGTTGTCTATGTGTGCACAATATGTAGACATGTATAGGCCCTGTGAGTAGCTGCTGCCCTCAATGACCCACATGTATCTAGGCATTAATACTAACTGCCACCACCCACATATGTAGGTGCGGCCTAAGGCTGTGGCAACTATAAATAGTGTGCTGTCTGTCTTTGACCCACAAACTGATATTAACACACTGCAATGAGGTCATTCTGTGGGTATGGAATAGTACCAAGGTCCTGGAATCAAGCTGAATCCAGAAAACAGTATTATCATACCATATCACAAGGACATGGCCCCACTATTCCCCACATCAATGGCAACTCCATAAACACAAAAACTGCATTGACAGACCTGGCTACACATGTTGATAACACTGTTGCATTCAGCCATCAAGTAGTGGCAGTGGTCAAAAAAGGCTCAGATATGGTTCACCGCATAGGTAAAGGGACTGCATGCAGACAAAAGCTGGACATTACCTCTGTATAGTCCTCAGTAAGTACAACAATATTTTATCATCATGGCCGGTCTGGTATGTACTTTTACATAACACCTGCACCAACTGGAAAGGTTGCGTTAACACCCACAAAGGTTATCCATGGCCTTCAACACCTGTTCCATGCAGACAGCCTTGAATCAGCAGTGGCCCACTTGGTATCATACAAGTTGTCCACACGTGGGCTGTGATATGCCTAGATGGCAATGTTGTGCTCAGCCCTTCAACAGCTGCCCCATATATGTGACTCTAAGTCTTTGCAGATTACCAGCACAACAGGCCTGAATCACATATGCAACAGCAAATAAACATGTTGGAGAGACAGGTTTGTCTCCCACAGGCTGCCCTGTCTCAGGAATGCACTTCCCATACATGTCAGAGTTTGATGCAGACCCTCATCAAGTGCATCAGTGGTGAGTGTGATGGGAAAACAAAACTCTGTCCCAGAGGTCCAAACTGTGTCCATCAATACCAGGGGCAAGAGATGCTGATCAATGATTCTATTGGTGATAAAGTAATGGCTAGGCTTGTAAGGGGCCTAGGGGCAGTACTCTAGTAACCTTCTATGGACGTATGAACATGCAATCCTACAGAACTCCTAGGTGACATGTATCAAGAGTAGCATGCTGTGTCAAGGGGTATGCATGCAAGATTATGCTGTCTGCCTCTATTGTCCCTCACACACTGTTCCACACATATGCACCTAGATAAACATGCACATATACAGCCATATATTGGCAATGAAAAGGTCTCTGCATTGCCACTACACCATCATGAGCTTCTGTAATGGTAGCAGGTCCCCATGACTTAGACACACAGACACCTGGAACAGAAACAGAATAACTTCTGTCAGACAAGAATCAGTCAACAGTACTAACAGCAGTTAAGCATCATGGCACAAAGGTATAAACACTTTGATGTGTACACATAACAAAAGCCAGCAGACAGCACCTTACAGGACATAACAGTACTGCACTACAAACTGCCATTAATTGTACTATATTCACCCTGTGCATCAGACACATATAAGCATATCCCTGCAACGATGGTATGGATAACAGGGATATGACACAGATATCATCATATGCACAGGGTGTGGTGTGGGGTTGCCAAAGGCCTAGGCTGTGCCATACAGTTGACATTTTGTGTGTGTGTGTGTGTGTGTGTGTGTGTGTGTGTGTGTGTGTGTGTGTGTCTGTGTGTGTAGGGCTGCTGGTCAGCTGGGCCATGGAGAGGAGGTTTGTGTGTTTGTTGGTGACCTGCATGTGACAGTGATGTGTGAGTTTGTGCATGCACACAGTCAAGCCATGTTCTAGCCCTACACAAAGGTATGTTGGACAGCTGTGGACCGTACATGGCAGAATGTACAGTTTACCATCTCCAGCCATGAACAAGAGAACTGATTCTGCCAGGAGTGGCACTGGCACCACCATGCCCAGGGCCAGATGCGGTACTACTTACTGATGGTTACCAGTGTCTACCAGGTGCCCATTGCCTGCCACATTGTGGTATGGACAGCACCCTCCTTTCGGTACTGCTGGTGGTACTGCCACTATGGGAGTGTGACTGTCCATGGCCACGTAGACCCTCAGCTGATGTTGTTGCTGACCTACGTCCACATGTCTGATGCCCTACTCCCACCACATGTTCCATCACAGACATTGCACTGTTCAGGACGGACAATGTCTCACCCCACAATCTATCCACTACATCAGCAAAATGAAATAAGGCATCATCAATGCCATGGAGGGAGTCATGCATGCCAGAAAGTGTGGCAACCATGACCCTGAGCATCCATCCGGTATACCATTCACAACATGCCTGTACCTCCTTGAAGGACCAAAACATGCGTTAGGTGACACATGCTGTGACACCTCTGACAGGTGCTAGATGGGTAGCAGTCCTCCTTCAAGCACACCTGTCAATCTGCCTGTGTGGGACCTCACAGATCTCTGGATAGCCTGGCTAGTGTCTACAGTCACAGATGTCATAGTCGCCACACTCCCATGTTCAATGCCACCACCCTTTGACTGACCAATATCTGTGGCTGTTGTAGACTGGGTATGTGTGGGCATACAGACTGTTTTGGGACATTGGGGGTGAAAGTGGGATGTCAACCAATGGGACAGATTCAGTACACAACAACGTCACCTGTGCCTCACTATGGCCACCATCATCATCAGAGTTTGATGAGACACTGACATCAGGTTGTGAGGGGGGACACACTCGAATCCCCATGGTCACCTGTGAGGGAAGACAACATGACTACATTAACTTCTGCACTATAATGTCTGCTGATCCCCCCCCCCCCACACACACATACATGTGAGGTGCCACAAAGGCATGATACAGACCACACCTTCTGACTTATGCCATGCACAACACACAGTCAGACCACAACAGACACACTCTGGACAGGCACTCAACAACATGCAGTGCAGCTACGTCCATTAAATGTTGCTAAGACTATACACCTGTGAGATATGTGACAAGTCAGAGTATGTAATGGACCTTCACCTAAAACACAATGTACCCCATTTACATAATAGTAATGCACCCCTGTATAGCAGACTAGCTACACCTTTACAATAAATCATGCAAATATGTTACAGCACCTGGAAATATGCTACTGTGATTACCGATGTGATGCACTGCAGTGAACCCCACCACAAGTTAGCATGCATGTATTGCAACATGACTGAGCTTAACAGTAGTGTTCATGGCAAACTGACAGCCCTTAACATGCCAATGGTATAGATGAGCCATAACAAGACAGTTCCACACTCACCAGCTAAAGGATGATGGTCCCCAGTCATACCAGAGGTACCTATGGATTTGTGGGGGAAATGTATTGTCAGCAGACACACATGTGGCATTGGTACAGGATAATATGTGCATTATCAACATGTACAGTACAAACTGTGATACTATCCAAATTGCTGACAATCACAATATGTGTGCACATGTGTGCATTATAAAACCCCACCCACAAATGCAGATTGACCTGACATATATGTACAGGTATGCAGAGGCTGCCACTATGAATCCTACAGTATTAACACGATGACCACTGGAAGCTTACCTGGATGTTCCTCAGCTGTGGAATCTGTGCCACCCACCTCCACAACATATGTTGTGATAGTTTCTTGTGAGCTGGTGGCTGCACCCAGGTTTGCCAGGAACTACTCTGTGGCTGACAGTGGGGGTTGTGTAGCAGTCCAACCCCCAATGCCTGTACCATCCCTGGCCACACTTGTGGGCCTTTTGCTGAGCATGATGTATTATATCTGTAGCATGGTGTCAGACCTGTTCATAGTTCTTGTCCTGATGGTCCACATCCTTCACTGCTACTATGAGACCTGTCCACAGTGCAGTGTGTTGTTGCTGCACATGGGGGGGTCCTTGTCAACAGCACCTGGTGATGGAGTCTTAGGCGATCAAGAATTTCAGTGGTCTCAGCTTCTGAGAAAGGTGGATTGCGATGTCTATACATCCCACCCGAAAGGCATGAAGAGGAAAACACATCAAAGGACCGCATACAGTGCTCACCATTATGTACACATCCTGCACATCTACATTTGCCACCACTATCCACCACTAACTCCCACATCATACCCCACCATCTATCACCACAGTATGTATGTGGCCATCTGCAACATAGTAGCAATAGATCATACATTGCCCTCCTGATCCTAATGTTTCACGATACTTGCTGCATGTGCTATGAGGTATTCAAATGCATTTACCTGTTACACCTTTTACTGCTTGTTCATAGCCTGTCTACATGGTATGCTGTGGTGTCAGCCTCCTACTGTTGTAGTATGCACCTGGGCTGTAGGCCCACCCCTCAGGTCTCCCTGGCCTTCCTCCATCACATTCTGGACTATATGTCTTGACAATGTCCTACAGTTCCCCCTGCCAGTGTGGTTGATAGGGGTGTCCTGGCAAAGTATACCACCTGCCTCATGTGCACAGATGGACAACCATCTACAAACACCACCAAGGAACACACTGAGTGAGAGATGCAATGTCAGTAGTAACCTAAACTCCATGCTCTCTCCCTGTCAAGGCTACATATCTGTCCCCAAACAGGTTGTCAACACAATCAGTACACCTCACACACCACCCACACCTACACAACACACACATACATATACAGTGGACCTCAACATAGACATTGACAAACAAAGGAGACCTCCGATGCAAAGCCACATGTGAATGCCACAGTGGTAGACAGCACATACCACACATAGCCACACACCTGTTTCCCACAGCCACATAGGTGTCAGTACATGTCAGACATGTTACACATTGGAGACTCCATTGTGAAACACACTGATGTGCCTCTCACCTGGCTGTATATGTGAATGATTACAGTTACTTGTGTGTCAGGTGGCAGACACTACCATATCACAAACACATTTCTGTCTCTCACCAAAAGGTAGTGTCAGGGGTTTGTCACAGTCCATGTTGCTTTGCCTGACCTGAGATGTACATCCCTGGACTATGTGCAGTGAGACATGAGTGAGCACACTGATTATGTGTCCCATTTAAGTGTGTCCCTAGCCTTAAGCAGCATTCTGCTGTCACCTGGACTGATGTTGCAAGACATTCAGGAAATGATTTACCTTAACATGTGGCCTTTTATCCATTGATATTCCAGGGGGTTCCAGTATTTCTGAGCGAGGGATGATATGGCCAACAGACCATGATGGTATGCAACAGACTGCCTCCATCTGTCTCAACTGGCCTTCAGGTGTCTGGCAATGGTTCTCATCACACCCATTATGCCTTCATTAGGAAAAGTGGTGAGGTTATCAGTACCGACATACAACTGTCAGTGCAGCACACATTGAAGGCCATGCTGCTAAACCCTAGGTGTCTACACATGACACTGCCCTTAATGCAAGCATTCTTAACCCTGAGAAATGCTGACATCTGGGCAGTCACACACACATGGTTCAAAGGTGCAAAGAGCACCCCAGCCTTACCTGGTCAACCATCCTGTCATACCATCATAGCCCAAAGTGCAGGTGGAAATGGCATAGGACATGAGATTTCTGTATATATGAGACACATACACACCTCCACACTGTACAGGCAGTGGGATGCACAGGGGACACATCAGGGGTAGGTCACCATTGGCAACACACCTATTTAAATTATATCTAGCTATTGGGCACCACATGTGACCAGGAAGCCCATTCTGCCTATAGGAACCATCCAAAACTGCATTCTGATGTGGGTCTGTACCCTCATCCTGGGTCACTTGACTGACCGAAACATACATTGGACAATGTACCCATGTCAGAACACAAATGGCCAGACAGCCATCAACAGTGGAATTACAAACACCTCAGTGTAGTTAGGGGCTACCTCCACATGAGATGAAGGTAAGTTGCAGTGGATATTACACAACACTGGTTACCACTGCAGCATCCCTACAGTGTCATCCTCCATAGAAAGCAACCATCGTGTGGTCATGTTTACAGTCACCATCTCCCATAATATCCATCTAGCAAGGGTCACACATACCTACACCTCCAACGTGAAATACAGCCTCCTGGGGGGTGGTATACACAGCTTCACAGCCTTAAAGCCCTCTGTAGGTCAATAATATCCACACATACACACATGTGCTAGATGAGCACTTGTATAGATGTATAGAGTCCAGTATACCCGACAGGAATACATCATCCTCTGAAAGGATTCATACACCTGTCTGGTGGACATCTGCAATACATACATGTCTATAACAGGGATGACAAACTGCTGTCTGGGACAAACTAGTAGCTGGTGGCCATTTACATAGCTCACAACACCAGTGTGCCACTCAGCAACAGCCCCTAAGGCAAGACAATGTACCCAACACTTTAGTCATAGGTGACTCTGTAGTCAAACACACTGATGTCCCATTCACCAGGCTGAACAAGGAGAAAATTACAGTCAGCTGCCTGTCAGGTGCCAGGATCCACCACATAATGCATGCACTCAAGTCACTCCACAACAAGTACAAATATGGGGCATGGCTAGGATGTAGACTGGTTGGCAGCATCTTTTCTCAGCTCTGCACTCAAAAGATATTTCTGACAGGAATTTTTAAAAACTAGGCATTGTAGACAAATCTATTTTGTTGAATTACTTCTACTAATATCACTAGAAGTCTAGAGTGCAAAAAATCTGGCTTTAAACATTATTTTTCCTGTCAAAAACAAGAAGGAAGGTATCTGAATCTACTGACAATGAGCTTTTCTAAGCATACCACACAGGACCAGATGATGAAAAAGGAGATGCAGTCTTTATTAAATGCTATACAAGACTTGTCAGTGAAATTTGACAAAATGAATACCAAACTGGACACTCTTGAGGAGAGATCTACAAAACAAATACAGCAACTACAAGAAATAATGATGCAACAGAAGTCTCAAATAGCTGACATAGAGAGATCCTTAAATGATACTGAGGGCAGACTCTCAGAACAAGATCTTCAGCTACATTTTTTATCACAACAAAATGTTTCATTACAAAATAAAATAGAGGATCTAGAGAACAGGTCCAGACGAAATAACCTTCGCATCTATGGGCTACCAGAGAAAACAGAGGGAGATAACATGGTGACTTTCCTTACTACCTGGTTACCAGAAGTTTTAAAATTGCCTGAAGCTTTTTCTTATGGAATTGAAAGAGCCCACAGATCCTTAAGAGCTGCTTCATCAACCATCAAATCAAAAAATCACCCGAGATCAATAATAGTAAAGTTTTTTTCATCACAGGACAAGGAACTTATTTTGAAAACAGCATGGTCAACTTATCCAGTTAAATACAAAGACAACATAATCAGATTTGATAATGATTATTCTGCTGGAGTTATAACTGCAAGAAAATAATGTCTCCCTCTGATAAAGGAATTGAAAAAAAGACAACTTAAAGTACACTTGCTGTTCCCTGCAAGAATAAAAATATTTTTTACTGAAGGTCCTAAAACTTTTGACACTCTGCAAGCAACAGTTTCTTATCTTTCATCTAATAAAACCTTGGATAATGTGGAAGAAATGGATTTCTCCCAATTTGGGGTTAAGCGTCACTTAGAAAAAAATGAATGGAGCACTGCTGACAAGAAGAAGAAACGATAAAAGACATATGAAAAACACAAACATTATTGTCTTCTATTTGCTCTGTAAGACAAAAAAGTTATTTGAAAGCATTCATGCTTTACATGTGTCAGTCTTTGAAACAATATAAATACAAGATAAGCAGGACATTTTATAACTAAAGCAAACAATCTAAAGAAAGCAAGGTAACATATCTTTCTCTATTACAGTGTAAATACTTACAGTCATGATTTTTCTAACTCTAAATGATGTTTAGATAGTTCATTTATAAATTACCTGCCTTTTACTGCTAATATAGAATATGATGTATTTACACTGACATATTAATGTGGTGTGTTTAAATGAGCATGATTCCTTTTTATATTATTTACACCAAGCTGCATGAAATATCTAAACTGATGTATTTAATACACATAATAATATATAAAAACTGATAGTAATAACTGTCAAAAAGTGCCTTGAAAAGTAATTATCTATTCTTTGATGCTAAAAGTGCCTTTTTGACTAACAAACAACTGTTTGTCTTGTATATCTGCCCTTAATGTAAGACAACTAATAGAAGTTTAATGAGCTGGTGTTCAGTTTAAAAAAAGCCCTAAAAACTTCACTTACTTTGTTTTTGTCTTCCCGCCATGGTCACGAGCTGGGAACTCTTATTTTACCACCCCTGAATGAAGGTTCTTCAGTTAGAATCCATTACAGTGTGTTAAACCTTCTAACAGCACAAAATGAAAGTAAACAGTCATGAGTGATGTCAGCACTAAAACAAGACAGTATGGGTGTGGTGTCAGCTCCTAAGCTACTTAAAGTAACCAGCACACTATTTATGAGATGGCAAAGTGCTTTTACAGTTTTAACAAATATTAAAAGTACACTGAAGTACCTAATGAATTTAGAAGGTCTCAACACATACATGACGTTTTATTATATTGTAATATTTGTTATTCATTTTGAATTGTACACATAAAAAGCACACAAAGCTTAAAAAGAAGTATATCACTTGGAAGAAACTGTATGAATAGTTAACACATACAAACTTTACTATAATCTTTTCTGATAAGATCACCCACGTAAATTACTATAATTTAACTTAATTTTATAAAAATTTAATATATTTAAGTCCTTGACTGGGACTATATAACATATTTGTAAACACACTGCAGCTAGTGTACCCAACCTTAAGGATGGTATGTCAATTAAGGTTCATGAATGTAGCTATGTGTTATTAGGTATTTTAAGGATGAAAAAGAGTTGCTGTTTAATTATCAAGATACTCTGTAAATATTAAATTGTTCAAGTAGCACAATCATTAAGCAGTAATGAGCAAGAAAAATCTCAGTCTTGCTTATGATATTGTTATTTATATATATATATATATATATATATATATATATATATATATAGGAAAGAACTGCTGAATTATAAGTATGCTTTTATTAAAGGCAAGTTATATTAATATTGAACATCCTCACTGAAAATGAATGGTTGTGTAGAGACACAGTAACTCCCATTATATAACCAAGGCTAAAGAGATTGTCTTGTATGTCTAAATTGATCAGCCTTGAACCTTAGATTGCAAATAGACATGCAACATACTTTTACTTATAATACTGAATATATATTATATAACATCACAAATGCTAAAGCCATTGTCAGCTACATCTCATATCAATCAGCATTAAAATATGATTTAAATAGCATAAGCATTTACTAACATATTGCTGTCGGTACCTGATATGCATATAAGTAACAGGTCTAATTTCTGTCTATGAAACTACATTTGTTAATTATGAAACAAGAGCGTGCTATCTATTCTTTTTAATATCCTATAGGTATGTACTTGTTAGAGACACACACATGCTGCAAAGCTGCTAGTTATTGCATATTCATGAGTATATTTCTGACTACAGTGTTGTAAATATATGGTGTGGACCACTTGAGTTGAGAATATGTCTCTATATTGGGCATGTTCTCTGTTTTAACGTTGTATATTATCTATAATATGATATGGAGTACCCTCACTAAATTCAAAGAAGCCACAATAGAAACAAACATTTATTATAAATGGAGAATAGAAGGATGAAGAGAAAAATGAAGGAAAATGGTTGATGGTCATATAAGGTTATCTTTTCCTGTGTATGTAGAAGAGTTGACAGTAATAAGTACCAAACAATTGTGTTATAGCATATTTAAAGCCTACGTTGCTTCTCATATTTTCCAACCTTACAGTTATAACGCTGCAGATAAATCCTGTAATATCATAAGGAGTATGAGTTGCTATTTGACATATGACATATGTGGTACACTAGTGATGAAATATGCCAGTGGCAATACAAATGTAACGTTATATTCATTGTTATGGATACTTTCTGATTTAATCTACTTGTGGCATGGTTAACTGATACATATAATGCTTAACATTTTTTTTTATGTATGTATGCATATATGTGTGTATGTATGTATGTATGTGTGTGTGTATATATATATATATATATATATATATATATATATATATATATATATATGTGTGTGTGTGTGTGTGTGTGTGTGTGTGTGTGTGTGTGTATGTGTAGGTATGTATATGTATATATATGTATATATATATATATATATATATATATATATATATATATATCTATATATAGGTAGACCATTACAATAAATTTGATACCTATGAATGCCACTCACACTATAAGGGAGATAGACAGCAAGCATATTATTTTTAAGATGCATAACCATTATTGCTACACAAAAGATATATTAAAATAAAAGATTTTCCTTTACAATTTAAACAAAACCAAATAGTTAAGTATTAAATCTATGTATAGTTGTGTTGCCTTAGTGTTTTATAAAATATTAAAAATAGATAAAAGACTGTATTTAAGTAATCTGTAAAGACAGATACATGTATACTTAAAAGCTATATAAGATACTTTTCATTATAAAACTACCATATGGCGGGGCCGGGGGAGGATGCTGAAATGCAGACTTAGAGAGATCGCTTGAATGATTATATCATTCAAGGATGAGATGTTTTTTCTCAAGGAAGGGTTCGGTGGTTGTTTATCTTATATTGTTCTCAGTTATGATCTTGTAATTTACTTTTATTGGGTGTCTATAATCTATTGTAATACTGTTAAAAGAAGAAAGAACAAGTCATTCTCTTCATGTACACACATCTACACATTGTTACGAGTATATGAATATGGATAAAAGCAAAGCTAATAAATCCAATTGCAAAATGTATATCTCTTAATGTAAATGGTTTAAATAATAGCTGCAAAAGGGGAAGTCTTTATAGATATTTAAAGCTATGTGAAGCGCAACTAGTATTTTTACAGGAAATACACCTTACACAGGAAGACATAAATAAAATAAACAATAAAAAATATACAATACTAGTAAGTTCCACCTATAATCAGAAGCGAAGGGGAGTAGTAATTTTGTGGAAAAACACTACTTTAATGCTTAAAATCATAAATACGTTCCATGACAACTCAGGAATGTTTTGTCTAGTGACAATATCTATCAATGAAATGATATATACATTAGTGAATATTTATGGATACCAGGACTAGGTGTTAGAGAGGCCAAACAACACTTAGAAGACATTGTACAATATACCAAAGGCAATGTAATCATAGCTGGAGATTTCAATTGCATTATAAAAGAAACTGACACAAATACTAAAACTACACGTAAGAGATCACCTTTAACAAAGTTGTTATCTGAGTTTGTTGAAACTTTTAATATAGTTGACATAAATGAGTATGCTATCCCAGATTCACTATTCTTTACACATTTTTCCCATAGACATAATACATACTCTAGAATAGATAGAGTGTACATAACAAAGGATTTAACCTCTAAATTAAATAACGTCAAGATAATTTCATGCCCATTTTCGGACCATAACACCATAACGTTTGAGATAGACTTATGTTTCAAGAGAAGGATATCAGTAACAAGAATACCATCTTACATAACAAATCTCAAAGATTTTAAGGAATTTTATATTAAAGAGTCACAAACATTCCTAGATATCAATCTTACAAAAGATGTATCTGAAATATATATATGGGATGCATTGAAAGCATACCTATATGGAAGAGCGGTGGGATGGTATAAAAATAAACAAAAACAGTGGAATAAGGAATTAATGGAATTACAGTCAAAAGTAGATAATTTAAATCTTGATATTCAAAATGGAAACACCAACTTAATAAAAGAACTAGAAAACACTAATAAAAAATACTCAGAGACGCTACACCACAAAACAATGATCAACTTAGAAAAAATTAAACTATGTTACTATTCAATGAACCCTAAAAAACAACGAAGAATAGCAAATAGGACTAAAAAGATTATTAAAACAAATCAAATCAAGGAAATACATAATATAGAAACCAAAAAGAAAGTATCTGATTTAGAAGGAATACTAGAAGCTTTTAGGCTATTTTTTCATAAACTTAATAATCAAAATGAGAAAACAGAAACACATTCAGCATTGAAAGCTTGTCTCAAAAACAATGTTAAAGTTAGGTTATTAGAGGAGCAGGTACAACTAATAGATAAACAAATAACAATGACAGAACTTAAAGCTGAAGTAAATAAGCTAAAATTAAACAAAGCTCCAGGTATAGATAATATCACCCCAGAAATGTTTAAATTACTATCAAATGAGGCTTTGCTGTTGTTATTGAATGTCTTTACATCAGTTAAAAATGGTAAAGACATTCCTCCTTCTTGGAAGTATGCATTAATATCACCAATTCTGAAACAAAATAAATATTCCAGTGAATGTTCATCATACAGACCCATTTCACTTCTTAATATAGATTATAAAATTTTTATGGCAATACATGCTGCTCGAATAAAACAATTACTACCACTTTTGATAGAGGAGGATCAAACAGGTTTTATAAAAGATAGGAACACTTATAACAACATTAAAATAATTCTTTCCTTAATTGATTATATAAATGTCACAAAAAACAAAATGAATGTTATTAGCTTAGACATAAATAGCGCATTTGATTCAGTGAACTGGGATTATCTGTGATTAGTTTTAGAAGAATATGGCTTCTCAAACAATTTCACTTTGTTAATAAAATCATTATATGAAAAATCATTCGCTTATATAAAACTGGGATCTTGTCTGTCTAAATCTATTAAAATAACTAAGGGCACAAAACAAGGCTGCCCTCTTTCTCCATTATTGTTTGCGCTAGTCATTGAACCCTTAGCAAATAATATACATATGGATAAAAATATTGAAGGAATACAACTAGACAACAACCTAGAGCTTAAAATTCAACTTTTTGCTGATGATATTTTAATTACCTTAAAAAATAATAATAGCAGTTTAAAAGCATTATGGGACTCAATTCAAAACTTTCAAAAATGTTCAAGTCTTAAATTTAATGAGAACAAAACAAATGTATTGCTTATAAATACTAATAAAAAAGATATAAATAAAAAATACCATAAATATATCTCTACCAATAATATAATTAAATACTTGGGAATTATAATAACTAACAACCTAGATACTACAATTGAAACAAATTATAAAGCGACCTTAAATAATATTAAAAATCTAATACAAAGATGAAATAAATTCTTCTTTTCAATGGAAGAAAGGCTTTATATAATTAAAATGATCATATTTCCAAAAATTCTTTATGTCATACAAGCTTGTTTTTTGCCACCAGCTAAATTGCACCTAAAACAATTAAATGATTTAATGGTAAGATTCCTATGGTATCCAAAAAAACCAAGGATAGCTATGAAGTATCATCTAGATGATTGGGATATAGGTGGCATAGATTTACCAGACATAGAAATATATTTGCATTCATCCATTATTAAAACAATATCATTATGGCTAAATACAAAATATACATCAAAATGGAAGCTAGTTCATGAGAGAATCTGGTTAAAATCAGGATTTGTAGTAGCAAATAAGTATACAGATTTCATGCCAAACAATTTTCTATTGCTGATGAAGGAATATATGGTGATACATAA
This sequence comes from Protopterus annectens, assembly GCF_019279795.1. NCBI lineage: Eukaryota > Metazoa > Chordata > Ceratodontiformes > Protopteridae > Protopterus > Protopterus annectens. The sequence continues at coordinate 1,970,684,337 of NC_056725.1, read as the reverse complement.
GAATAAAAATATAAGTTCCAAATACATTACTAATACATTAAAAAATTTCCAAAATCTTATTAATAGCAATCCTGATATTAAAGCATGGTCATTTCTTTTATATCCAGTAGCGTACACACAAGGTAATATAATAACATTTAATATGGAAGTAGTCAACATGCTTAAAGAAAAGGGATTAATATATTGGCATCAATTGCTAAACTCTGGAAAACCTCTGACAATAGACCAGATTAAACAGAAATTAAATATGGAAGATAGTTCGTGGTTACATGTACAAGAATTAAGACAGTATATATTAAGCAAACAAGAAACAATGCAACCATCAATAAGACAAAATGTTCCTAACCTTATAGAACATATAATATTAATAATGAATCAACGCATTACTGGAAAGGGATACTTATCATCTATTTATAAAACAAACAAAAAAATAAAAATGCATAATAATGACAAAATATGGAATTATTATAGATCAGTTAATGGACATGTGCCAAATGACAGAGATAAAAAAATAATTCTTCTCTCTCCAAAGCAGACATCACTTTCATTACATTGGAGACTTTTTACATGGCAATTTATACACAGATCTTATATAACCCCTCATAAAATGGAACTTATGTTTAAGAAAAATATTGGCTGCTGGAGATGTGATTTATCAATAAAAGCAGACTGGCAACATATGTTCTATGAATGCCATTTGATTAAACCATATTGGGATAAAATAAATTATTTTCTGCAAATGGTATTCAATGATAAATTCCAGATTTCCAAATCTATTATTTTGTTTAATGTACCTGTACCCGACTGTGTGCCAAGAACAAAATATGTAATCTTATGGACTCTCCTAGCTATTGCAAGGAAGAACATTACATCAAACTGGAAATCCAAAGCTTCTCCAACTTTTAAGCAATTCATGAATATGGTGTCAGCAGTATCGCAATTGGAAATGAACACTATTAAAGGAAGAACTGAAAGAACTACATCATTATATGTAGCATGGCAAAAAGTAACTGAAATACTGGAGAATAATGACTGCAGCAGATTATAATAAGGAAACAATTGTATAGAAAGTCAATTATATGTCAACAATAGACACCCTTGTAAATACTTTATTTTGGTTTTAATGTTTGATATCTGTTTAGAGGTTTTAGCCTACCTTTTTAAATAATTTGTAAATACTTCATTGTCATAAATAACCTGCATTTATGTTTTCTTGTTTTTGGAAATGAATAAAAATATTTAAAAAAAAAAAAACAAATACAAATATGACTCTGTCATTGTCCATGTTGGAGTGAATGACTTGAGACATACTTCCCTGGACTACATGAAAAGAGACATGGAAGAGCTCTTGGATCATGTGTCCCAGGCAGGTATGACCCTAGCCCTGAGTAGCATCCTGCTTTCACCCATAATGATACCACAGTATAAGGACAAAATGATTGACTTCAACAATTGGCTAAGCTTCTGATGTCATTCAAAGGGGATCCAGTATCTGTCTGCCTGGGAAGACATGATCGACAAACCACGATGCTTTGCCAGAGATGGTCTGCACCTGTAACCCCTGGGATACAGGTTACTGGCTAAAGCTCTTACCACCCCTATAGTGCCTTTTTTAGGCAAGGTTCAAAGGACAAAACCACCACCGTAACAGATACAAACATGCAAAATCTGAAGGTAATACTACTCAATGCTAGAAGTCTAACCCTCAACATGCACTCTCTTGAGGCACTCCAAAAAATGGAGAACATTGATATCTGTGCAGTAACTGAGAACTCGTTCAAGGCTCCAGACAGCACCCATGCAATACCAGGCTACAACTCTTACCACACTTTTCGGCCACCAAACCATGACCGAAACATTAAAGGTGGAGGAGTACCCATATTCACCAAGGATATTCACACCTCCAGGCTAGTTGCCCAATACAGTGCATCTGAAATTTTCCAGGTGCAACTAACACTTGATAAGACTTCTTCTTCTGGCTTTTTCCTGGTTAGGGGTTGCCACAGCAAATCACCTGTCTGCTCACGATTGGCAGTGGAGTTTTACAATGTCGAGTTGCCAGCCTGGTGCCTAACCTTGAACAGAAGACACACACATGCACACACTCACACCTTGGGCCAATTTAGAGTTTCCAATCCAACTACAGCATGTCTTTGGGATGTGGGAGGAAACCAGAGCACCTGGAGGAAACCCATGTGACCACAGGGAGGACAAGCAGACTCCGCACAGAAGGCACCCCAGCTGAGAATCAAACCAGAGAACCTCTTGCTGTGAGGCTGCAACGCTAACCGCTGCACCATCATGGCCACCCCAACACTAGGTAAGACTGCAATCCAAATTATATCTTCCTACAGATCCCCTACCATGTCCTAAGATTTTCACTACACCTGTCTAAACATACTGGAAAATATTAAGATACAACCAAACACCCTAATACTGGGTGATTTTAACTACCCGGCCATTAACTTGGAAAACTACTCAGGTACCAACACCATTTCCCAATGGTTCTTGGAATTCATAAATTCCAAAGCCCTGGATCAACTAATCCATTGTCCCACCAGGTGCTCCAATATCCTAGACCTGGTCATTACCAACATGGGAGATAGATGCTCCACACCAGTGGTCACCCCCTCATTGGTCAGGTCTGAACATAAGCAAATCACCCTTAACATCCACATCCCACCCCCACCCCCCAGTAAGGAAACCTCCGTAAAAAACTTCTCCAAAGCCAACTTCATACTACTCAAGTCAGAAGTGACAAACTTCATGACACCCATGCAGACAAGATCTGAAAGTTTAACTGCTGAATCCTACACTAATGCACTGTACGAGCACATCCACTAGTGCATGAATCATGCCATCCCAAATAGAACCAAGATGCTCCCCTCCAAAAAAAGGAAGCCAATCTGATGGCCTCCGGCCATAAACAAACTATACAACAGAAGGAAGAAACTGTTGCAGAAAAGAGGAAAATCACAGGATGCAAAAAACTTCCTTATCAGCATCAGTAAGAATCTGAGATACCTTATAAAATCCTCCAAAGCTAGTTACAAAAATACAATTGCCAAAGATTACAATGACAACCACAAGGCATTCTATAGTTATGTCAAGAATCTAAATGGCAATGCTCAGACCTGCTCCGAGCTACAGCAGAATGGCATTAAATATACTGATCCCAAGGATATTGCCAAATATTCTGGCAGATCGATTTAGTGCCGACTTCACTCCCCTCTCACCCCTAAAGGGCCCATCTCAATACCAAAAGATTGCCAAATTCTGGTAATCATGGCCACACAGGTAGAAACCACACTCTCCAAAGCTATGAATACAGCATCCATGGGACCAGATGACATTCTGGGCTGTGTACTACATGAACTACAAAATGAACTGGCACCTCACTTAAGTGTCATGTTTAATCATAGCCTCACCTCAGGCTTCATGCCCATTGAATGGTGCACAGTTACAGTTATCCCACTACACAAGGGGGGATCCACCTTGGATCCCAGGAACTACCATCTCATCAGTCTGATGAGCCTGATCTGCAAGGTATGGAATGCATTATCATGGAAGTTATAAACAAAGATACTGGCAACCTTCAAACACTGGATCCCATGCAGTTTGGGTTCATGAAGGGCCGATCTTGTCTCCTGAACCTGATTGACTTCTTTGAATCAGTCTCCAGAGATGTGGACAAGGGTAAGGCGGTCCACACAGCCTATTTGGACCTTGCCAAGGCCTTCAACACCATCCCCATGCTGGAATCATAGATAAACTTACTAAGCTGAGCATAAATCCCTACATCACTCGATGGGTTGCCAACTGGTTACTGACATAACCCAGACTGTAAAAGTAGCCGACTCCATATCCAGCTCCAAACAAGTGACAAGTTGAGTAACTCAGGGTTCAGTCCTGGGACCGCTCTTGTTTGACATCTACTTCTCTGAAGTACGGGCCAACACTAAGTGACTCTGGCTAACAAAGTTTACAGATGACTGCAAACTGGGAGCCATTACTGAATCCCCAAATTATGTGGATATTCTACAAAAGGGCCTTACAGAAACAGATGCTTGGTGCCAGAGCCATGGTCTCAAGCTTAATGCCAAGAAATGTATAGTTATCCCCTTTGGGAAAAATCATGTATCCATGAATTACCACATAGGTGGCAGTACACTAAACACCAAAAGTGTGATAAGAGACTTAGGGACACAGGTGGAGAGTGGTCTCACCTCTGATAACCACATCGCCACAACACTCAGGAAATCCATCTATGTGACACACCTCATCACTAAGGGCTTTTCATTCAGAAAATGGAGGTCAGTGTCCCATGGTATTCATCCCTCATTAGACTCATTATAGAGTACAATGCCCTATTTGGTATGTACCTCACAAGGCATATGCAACAGCTGGAAAGGCCGCAGAAATACCTCACTAAAAGAATCACAGGCCTAAAGCAGATGCCCTATGCTGACCATCTAAAAAACTAAAGCTATATTCTGTGGCATATCGTCTACTCAGAGGCGATCTCTGCTTAACATACAAGGCCATGTCAAACCCTGAGCTGTTGGACATGCTCCACTTAAAGAAATCCCAATCCCTCAGAACCACATGCTCCAGGTATCTAAACCTTGTCATCACAATGAACAAAACATGCTGGAGGGACAGGTTCCTGACCCAGAGACTTCCCATACTCTGGAATAGAATGCCCATACATGTCAAGCAGAGTGTCTATTTGGCCCTCCTCAAAAGGAACCTTGACAATTGGATGGGAGCTAGGACATTTACCCTGGGGATCATGCCATTCACCCTGCTAGACAGGGGTCCAGGAAAGTAAATATTGTGGGAAGAAATATCCAGGAATTGTTATGGCTAGGCTTGTATAGGCCCTAGGGCTGATAGCCTAGTACCAACCTATGAACCTATGAACAAGCAATGTCTCATCAGTGTGAACAAGCAAATGGGATCATTCCAGGAAACCTGCACAGCAAACCCAGACCTCACATTGTCAATATCCACTACAGACAATCATCTCCCCTACTGCACATATGTCTGCAACATCACAGGTAGCAGCTGCATCTGCTCACTTTTGGTGATCAAGGACACCAGCTACACCAGTGCTGTAGGTATAGCATACTTGATTCCTGACAGAGTCAGTGTAGGCTTCACCTCCTGCCCCCCATCAGTACATCAGGATGTCCACAATACCTGCCCTCTTCTCTTATATGTAGGGAACAGGTCACCACTGCCATGTGAAAGTCATGGTATACATTATTATTGTAACAACACTACTTCCTTTTTAAAGTTCACCTATTCCAGTCGTTGCAATAGTATTAGCTATTTGGATTTAGAAATCAGTAAAGATTTTGTGAACAGGAGATATGTTTGTAACATTTATAGAAAACCTACTTATTCCAACTGTTTTTACACTATGATAGCTGTCACCCTTCCCACCAAAAAGGAAGTTTGGTGAAAGGACAACATGTGAGGTTGGCTGGATGACCTCGGAGAGGGAGACCCTTTTGGTGGAAGGGGAAAAGCTACTTGATATGTTTGTGGCTAGAGGGTATCCATCACAATTAGTGAGGATTATTTTTCCTGAGGTTTGTGATAAGAGAGATAGAGGGGTTTACGAACCACTCTTAAAGACAGAATCTGATGTTGTCTTGAATGGTACACCAAACCATTTAGCCACAATACATGAGTTTCCTCATGCATTTGTTACCACATACTCCATTGAACATTCTGATTTGTCATACATTCCGAAAAAGAATTGGGATATTTACTCTTGTTTTTATGGTATATTGGACTTAGTGGGAAAGGAACCCCGAATAGTTTTTAGGAAAGGGAAGACCATCAAATATTTCTGGGAGACCGAATACATTTCATCTTAGATAAGAAGCTCCAAGAGGACTGAAGCTTTTAAATGTGGGTTGTGTTCGCGATGTACTTTTATTTTGGTCAATAACATTTTTTTGGTTAATGGAGTTTTGATTAGGCCCACTTTTCACTGCACCTGTAATACTAGGGGCATTTTATATTTAGCACAGTGCCAACATTGTTCTTGTTTTTATGTTGTAAAATTCAGAGGCGACTTAGAGACCGCATATATGAACACATCCTAGATATAAAATATCTAAGACAAAATAATGCCTTGGCCAAACATATTACCAAATATCCTAGACACCAATTATTATTTTTTGGTGCTGAGGCAGTTAACAAAGACCATAGGGGGGGTTCTTGGGCAGATCTCTTGGAAGCTAAGGAACTATTATGGCAAATTAAACTACAAGCTTATGTATTACCAGGACTTGTATTAATAGCATTCTCAAGTTAAGATCTTACATAATTTAGTTTTATATAACAATTTCTTTGGTAGGATTGATATCGATTTACTATTTTTTAAACTTTTGGTGTATTTTTTATGCTATGTATTACTATGTTTTTAAGTGTCTAATTTACGGGCTTTTTTCATATGATCTTTTATTTGTGTTTGGTTAGTTTGGGTCATGTGTATGTACTAGAGGGTTATTTAAATGGTTCACCCTTGTGTTTTACTGATTCTTAAGAAGTCCAGGATATAACTTGATGAAAGCGCTTAATTTTTTGTTCCAATAAATTCTGTTCTCTCCGAACCCATTGTGTGGAGTGATGTGAGGTTTCACTTCGAGCCTTTGAACTATTTTTCGAGTTGCATGGTACACATCTTCCATGGGAGTCTTATCACATGACAGGAACCATCCTACATGACCCCAAGCATAACCTTGCAACAACATAAGCCACTGCATTCAAAGGAGGCCTTACTACTGCCTTTGTCCCAGGCGTGTGAAGGACAGCCACTGTCACCTCTTTACACTAATCTGTCACATTATACACCCATCAGCCTAACTCAGATGTTCTGCAAGGCCATAGCACATTTTATAGTTAACCTCTTTAACAAGGACATTGGTGACCTCCACACACTCCATCAAGCACAGTTAGGCTTTGTCAAGGAAGGGATCATGACTGTTACACTCAGTGTCCAAAGCCATGGATGGGGGGTGACAGTGCACACTGCCTACCTTGACCTGGACAAAGTCTTTGACAGTATAACTCACCTGGTCATAATAGATATATGCTCCCAAGTATGCATCACACCATATGTTACCATAGGGGTAGCACACTAGCATGTTGACATGACCCAACTAATCCACATAGGGGACTCAACTCCAAGCAGTTGACCCATACCTAACAGCATAACCTGTTGTTCTGTGTTTGGGCCTCTGTTATGTGTGATGTACAAGTCTGTGGTGCAGGGCACAGCCATTGGCCTATGGCCGACCATGTCTTCAGATAACTGAATGCTGTGCACTGTCACCAGATTCCCTATTGATGTGGATATCTGCCTAGGAGGGTCTCATGCAGATACATGACTGGTGCCAGAAACATGGCCTCAGGCCGCATACCACAACATGCAGTGGCAAATGCCTTGGAGAGAGTGACATCCCCACATATTATCACAGTACTAACAACATGCTAAGCATGCAATGTGTGGGATCTGTGCACACAGGTCAATGGCAAGATGACATTTCACCACCATATTGCTTCTGTTGTACGATAAACCTTCTACATGGCCCACCTTATACCTATGGGTATATCATCCAGGGACATGGGGTCTTAACATCCCTGTATTTCCCACAATAAGGCTCATTATTGTGTAAAATGCCCCATTCATCATTCACTGCACACAGTACATGCAGCAGCTGGGGACATCACATAGGTTCCTCAACAGGGAGTACCAGGGCCTCAAACATCTACCATACACAGATAGGGTATAAACCCAACCTTCTACCCGGTGTCATACATACTCCTCAGAGGTGAAGTCTGACATGCAAGGCAATCACAGACTCCACATTGTTGGCCCTGCTGCACAAGTGCAACTCAGCCTCCACTCTATTAACACACACACACACACACAGACACCCTCAACCTGGTGTGTGACAGCAAATGGTCTTCTTGGCAGCTCAGATGTGTGTCCCACTCTCATCCTGCTGTGGAATGGTCACCCTGTCCACATCAGGCAGGATACCTATTTGCACCTTTGCAGGTGGACCCTGGATAACTTGATGGTTAACCGCACATCCCCCTTGGGATACCGCCTGTGTCTCTGTCAGACTGAGACATAAGGTGCTGCCCTGCATACACATGGGTTAACATGTGGGCTAGGCATATGAGGGCTCAGGGCCCATAGCCTAGTAATCTTGTATGGTCCTAGGTATGGCAGTTATGGCCTGTGTGCTGTGACAGACTGTGCTGTTATGTGTCCACACCCATCACTGCCATTGACTATGGTGTGTCACCTATGGGCAACGTTACAATACCATTTCATACAGCCAGCATCCAACAAATACATGAGTGTTACTAAAAGTGCATGTGGGCATTCCAACAACATCTGTGCTAAACAATAACTGAGAGCAGTGCAAATGTAGTGTATGGTTTCCTCCTCATAGCTGTCCAACATCTGCAGTACCCAGATGTTTGTGGAATGTGTACATGTGCCTCATATATGTGGACCCCATACCAAACAAATGTGGATGTCTGGAAAACAGTTGGACAATATGTAATGGGTGTTCCCAGAGTGTGGGGAATGTGTGTGTGACATACCAGACCCCTCAGAACACAGTAATGCCACATTAATATCTGGTACTGTATTCATTCCCTGACATTGTATTGTCAATATGTACATACTGTTGCTGAGGTGGAACCTGTGTCCCCTCACTACTACTGCCTATAACTTGCTGTCCTGCTGCAGGGGGTCACCAGGTATGCCAGCTATGGCTGTCAAGCAATGAGATACAGGTGTGGAGTACACAGTGAGCTAGCCAGAGTACATCAGGAACAACCAGGGACCTGGACATTCTTTGAACTAACCCTGTATGACATTCACAGACCAAGAGGGGCTCATGACACCACCTGATGTGATATGCCAGCTGTATCCACCAGTAGTTACTGTCACTATTGTATAACACACAATCCAGTAGCATTTCTACATGGGCTGACCATTGCTGGGAGACTCAAGGGCCAGAGCTGTGATCTATCTCACTGCAGACAGAGCCAAAAGGCAAGACTATAGGTGCTGGACAGCAGACTAACAGCAACATCTCACTCTGAGATATGTTGTTGAGACCTACTGTTGACATTCCTATTTCCAATGACTGTATCACCTCATCTGCATTACATTACATGGTTAACTCTATGACATGCCTGGTATATTGCTGTACTCTTTTGTGAAATCCAGTGATATTTTTCCTTGGAAATCACAGTCTGTTTACATGAAGAAAGTCACAGACCTCTTTACCATATGTAGCAACTTGCCTTTTGTAGGTAATGCTCATGAACAGGTGATTGCCTGTGCCCTAATCTGTGACTCACACTTGCTAATATCATGCATAACAGCTGGGTTGTATTGCCATTAGCCAATGGCATGAGAACACAGTGGTATAATTAAGGTCTTCATGTAGGCCTTGGTCCTTTACCTGGCCTGTGAGAAGGACATTATTGAGGTGTGGGAGCTGCAACATCATAGAGGGTAGGTACAAATACTGTTCACTGTTTGGATTGATGTGTTATGTCAACGGTTTTGCATGCTATGTTTGGCCCTTGTAAACAGACATTCTGATTCTGTGGCAGGTTATTGTTTAACAATGTATGTTGGGGTCAATAAGGAGACAGGCAGATGTGAGTGTCATACATCATTTTTATCTTAATGTGCATGCTGCTGCAGTTGGTGCTGGTCTGTCAGCTGTGTATGTTTGTAGTGGAGACTGTGAAACATGCCCCTGTTACCTGAACATCCCCCCCATCCCGTTATGTATCATTGTTGTGTGGATGCCCTGTTCTAGGTGTTTGGGAGGTATGGTAGGTCTGTAGCAGATAGCTGAACATACTGCTGCATGTGTAGCAGGCCACAGCTGCTGCATTCTGGCCAGGAGTCATACTGGGGATTGTAAAGAGATTGGGGGACAGCAAGCTGTATATGTCAGTATATGCCAGTGAGGGAGCAGTGTCAGCTCTTGTGTCACAGCATTGCCAGGGTGAGGGTATCCATAACAGTCCAGGTGAGGTATGTGCCTCTGGTACATATGTTAAGTAGTAGTAGTACCATCCAGACTGTGGTAGGGGACATTTAGGACACATATTCATATTTGTAATATGTATCCCACCCTCCAGGCCTTTGACAGGGCACTGTGGGTGGCAGTGACTGTGGTAGCAGCGACCAGTTCTGCTGGACATTGCAGGACTCAGTTATTTCTATGTTGTATTGACAAGCATGTAGTTGTCGTGCAATAGACTGGACTGTGGGCCTGAACTGTGGCTGTCCAGATGTCAGACATTTTAGGAATGTAACAGATAGATCTAATGAGTTATAATTATTGGAGGTGTAGTTGTAATACATATGTGCATGCATACAGTGTGTTACACAGGATTGGCATGAACATGTGTGTTTGGATGGCTATGACATGTGACACTCACCTATCTGTCATGCTTTTGTAAAATCAATCTGCACTGCCTTGCCAGTACTTCAGCATCCAGAATACCTTTGATGACAAACATGCTATAAGTAGGTGACACAACTGTGGATATTCTGCAACAGTCTGTGCAGTTGTCAGCTCTACCTGATATCGTAGGCCTCCTGTCAATCCATCAACATGTCTTTGGCTGTGTACTGGTTCAGTGTCTGCATCACAGGCCCAAGCATGCTGTCATTTATCATATTATATGTAGAAGTAGTGTTACTGGTAACCAGGATGTAATTATAGAAACACCAAGAAGTGTCGGAAAAGCAGCTGCTAATGTACCAAAACACGTAGAACAGGAACCCTCTTCACAGTTAAAAAACTTATTTATTAAAACTTAAAGTGCGCTCAGTTTCAATACACTTTTCGTCAAGAGAAATTCTTAACTTCATCAGAAGCTAGCAAGTAGTGGAACATTAGTGCGGTTTATTTAAATATACATAATTAATAAATTAATTAATTAGTTACATGCCCTAACCAATGAACACATTTCAATATTCACCTTTAAGTGGTTAAACTGAGTTTGCCTCAATTCCTCTTTACCAAAAAGAGGTAATAATGATAACATTTAGTGCGGATGAACAAAAAGCACTCATAATACCTTTGTTCATGCAAAACCCCTTTTCAAGGTAGATGTTACGTAAAAAACAAGGGCAATTAGGACCTTGTTTGTTTAAAAATCCAAGGCGATGTTCAATACCAAAGTGCCCATATAAATGTATAACACAAACAAAAAAATAAATAAATAAATTAATAGACTTAGGACCTGGGAACTTACAGGCCTATTTACTGTTTAAACAAACAAATGTTCATAGCCCCTTTCAAAAATACGTGACTCACTTACCATGCAGTTACTGAGGCAAGTAAAATTCCTTAAAAACAATTAAGTAGAAATGCAGTAAAAGACTGGTACTGTTAACCCGATACATCGCATGTGGTGTGACAACGGGTATACAAATGCACCACCTAATGGACAAATCATAAATTGTTGTTAACGTAGTCCTTAACATTTTTCTTTTTTCTTAAAAAAAAAAGAACCAGTAAGTAACTAAAGGTGCAGTAATATAATAGTACACAACACAACAATAATAGTCGTGGGGAGAAATACGAAACCAGAAGTATCTGGCCATCTAAATAAAAGATGGCCTTATACCCTCCCTTAACCCATTAGCATGAATGCTGTTGTAAAAAAAGCTAGCTTCTGATGAAGTTAAGAATTTCTCTTGATGAAAAGTGTATTGAAACTGAGCGCACTTTAAGTTTTAATAAATACGTTTTTTAACTGTGAAGAGGGTTCCTGTTCTACGTGTTTTGGTATTATAGAAACACCAACAATTCCCCAGAGCTGAGTTGGCATAGTGGTGTATTGCACTGAACTGTATTTGAGAGGGTCCTGTGTTCAATACTTTTTAGGGGTGGATTTTTTTTACTAATGTTACATCACTGTACTGCATGATAAAGTTACAGAAAGCGAAGCAATTTGCTAGACTAGAGTTGGGCTAGTGGTGTATTGCACTGAATTCCAATTCAGAGAGTCCTGTGTTCGATATTTAGCATGGGTGTATTTTTTTCCTAATGGTACATCACTGTACTGCATGATATATTTACAAAAATACCAGTAGCTTTCCTGAGCTGAGTTGGCCTTGTTGTGTATTGTATTGGGCTGTAATTCAGAGGATCCTAGGTTCAATACTTAGGAGAGGTGTATTTTTTCCTAATGTTGCATCACTGTACTGCATGATATATTTACAAAAACACCAAATGTTCCTCCACTGCTGAGATGGTGTTCTGAACTAATGCAGTATACTGTAGTTCAGCAGCGCTGGTTATTTTATTCATTTTCAGATCAGTGTCAGAATCCGATAAGGTGATTAACACAGTTTTAAGAGTGTTTCCATGATGCAACGTGATACTAAGTGGCACTAACTCCCGCTTAAACCCGTGCTACTTCCAACAAAAGAAAAGAAAAAAGGTGTGATAGGAAAGTGGTGAAATTGGGGTAAGCAGGGGGAAAAACAAAATGAAAGACAGCTAGGGATGTGTAGGGTGGGTGTAGGAAAGGACCATAGCTCTCCATTTCGTGTGCAGCAATAGCTGTGCATGATGTGGACAGTTTGGAATTTGGAGCCTCATGCCCCACGGGGAAGGGTGTGGGTGACATAACTTTGTTGATTAATTGATGAGATGATTGATCCATGGCAATGTATGTGGGGGCAAAATGGACAGCTATTTATGGGAGTAATTTTTTTGGGGGAGGGGCAGATGCTCATGTTTTTTTTTAAGGTGAGAGTGGGATGTTGGGGAAGGGTTGTAAGTACATTTGTGGAGGTACGTTTTGTAAGACAGACAAGACAGAAGACAGGGTCAGTGTATAATGTATGGGGCGGTAAACACCTTGGATGGGGAGGGTGGTTGCAAATCAGAAGGCCAAGAGCCCACAGATGACAACAGTGAGACTGAGATTCCCACCCATTGACAGTCACCACTGCCCCTTCACGACCCCAAAGATGGCTGTGCTGGGGGATAGGTGCTGAGGCCAGCCTGTCCCTCGAGGTGCACTAGTCTACCCTCGATCTGATGCAGTCTATCATCCAAGTCACATTAGATGACCCTGCACACCATACCTGAAAATTGATTCTGGGTGACAACCTCCTCTCCGTGCCCGTGCCCAGTGTGGGGATGGGCTCCTTCCACTGAGGCAGTTCCACCCATGAGTGGTGCAGGATCAGCAGAAGGAGCAGCTCCAGGTTGGGTCCCAGATGTGCTGTAACTGGTGCCACGGCCAGATGAGGTGGGATATCCGGATCTGCTGGAACTGGCCTACCCAATCATGCTATGTTGTTGAGGTTTGTCAAGGTGTATAGGTTAGTCATGAACAGAACATTTAAATATTAGCAGTAACAACATGCATGGGTGTTCCAATTAACCCAGAACAATAAAATTGCATAGCATACAGAACACAGGCATAAATGGAATAGCAGTCAGTTTTGTAACAGCATGCCAGTAACAGTTATGGCAAAAAGACAACAGTGGAATTTCAACAAGGTATGCAACCATTGTAATATATAACCAATAAAACAACAAAAGGGCTAACATTTTTGTAGAACAACATATATGGAAATAAAACCATGCCCATAGCATAAGAATAAATATTTGTGATGCAGATAAGGGGTGGAGGAGAGAAAGGCATTCCATTACCAACTGTATAGACTATATTTTCACAATACTGCTCCAAACTCTACAGGTCTGCCCATACTTTATATCTACATGTGCCCTGTAGCTTCTGTAGCATGTACATACCTCTCAAGCTGTCCACATGGGATGGTATGGGCCAAGCTGTTAAAACTATAGGTACATATCTACAGGGGACTATTACATGTCAGGGGAACATATATGACTAACAAGGTGTAGCTTGCACTGATTTTGTGTGATTGTGCTACTGGCATATCTTAACAAGATTTATATCTGTGCCCATGATTATTGGCAACAGTGGTCACTAGCTGTGACAGAGTGACACTTGAGAAACATATCATGCACAGTGCAGGGAGTTTATACCAATCCTACTGTCACTCATAGGCCTAGGTTTAGACTATCAGCATACATTGATAGATGCTCCAGGCATACAGCCATACCAACAGTAAAACATTTCAGTTGCCTTATTCAGTTGGAATAGTAGGATACTTCATGACACTTTATTTAATGGAGCCTTATCACCTGGATGAGCAATGCTGTTTACAAACCAGTACATCTGGACACAGACATTAGTATACCCTTCATACAGCTATTACAGACATTTCTTTTCCTGTAAGTCCTGTGTGTAGAATATCTGTTGACAATACGTGACTATTTCTATAAATAGTCAGTGCTACTTTTCTTTTACTATAAATAAGTCTTACTACCAGTCCCTGGATTCAAACCTGGGTCTGTGTGTGTAAAAAATAACAACATATACATTGCTTATCACACTAAGCTATGGGGCCACTGTTGCATGCTGGCTGATTGATACGTGCTTGCAACTCACCTGTTGACAAAGTCTGACCTGATAATATCAGTAGAGTGTCACAGAAGATTGCAGTGACAGTTGAATATACATGCATGAAATTCAGGCATGACAGAGATATTAGGTGAAGTGAGTATTAATACTTGGAATGCAGGTGTACACAATTAACCCCGAGTGGATAGGACGTTGTGTGATCTATACAGACCATATCAGGGTGCTGGGATGCCTACCTGACCCATATACATTTGCAGATAGTATATTTGCAGTCTACAGCTACTGCTGTGTCATACTTGCCTGCATCAGCGTACCTACATTCAGGAATGCGTATAGCAGAAATGCAAAGGTTAACACAAGACAATCCTGAGGGAAAAACACTATAATATCTTTACACATTACTATTCAAGGTTCACATGTTAGTGCAGAACATATATCAAATTGCATTCTATCTTGTAGCACAGCTCCACATCTACACTTTAGCATAACAGTTCCTTAGCAACCAAACTTCAGTCCCTTCATGAAATTATACCCATATTTGCTTTGTAGCACCTGTAAAATTGGATTTTTCCAACAACAGACTAGAATACACACAATAATTGGCAGAACAAAGCTTTATTGAGAGTGACATGACACAGTTATTGTTATGCATTTGACAAACTTTATTGTTCTCCAGTTTAAATAATGCATGCATTGAAGGTGTGCTGTTATTACAGAACCTATGCAATACTAACTTTATTTCCTTCACAATTCTGACTGT
The DNA here is from genome assembly GCF_019279795.1 of Protopterus annectens. Lineage (NCBI taxonomy): Eukaryota > Metazoa > Chordata > Ceratodontiformes > Protopteridae > Protopterus > Protopterus annectens. Next base: position 1,970,669,033 of record NC_056725.1, on the reverse strand, counting down.
AGTTGTACTGCATTTCCTGTAGATCATGAATGAATGCCATTTATTCCCTTCACATTTAGAATGGCAGTGCATTTTATTACCAGATCATTAGTATTAATACTGTATACACATATCATTCCTAAACATTAATAATGTTATTACAGTAAACTCAAAACAGAATATACCTACTGGGAGTTACTACTGTACTCTTTCCTATTTATATGGCTATACATTGCAAGATATATCTGTACTTAGCACACTCTCTGCGCATCCCCACTAGGCGCCCTGCGTGGGCCTTAAGGTTGTGAGCCCTCTCTTCTGCAGCTGTGGGAAGGGAAACAAACCATTATGCATACCTATTTATCAGATATTTATGCTAGAATTTGGTAAAGCAATGGTTCCCATACTTACAAACTTCTGGGGCATTGCGGTCCCAAGAATCTTGAATCCACCGGGCCAACAGCTTCCCCTTCCTCTGCTTCAGGTCATCATAATGATGACACACCTGCTCACCAGTGCGAGGGATTCCAGTAGCATTGGTGAGGTCATGTGCTAGATGTTCCCAGGCTGCTGACTTGTATTCAGAGCCCTGGTACTGACCCTGCAGCAGTCTGTCTCCATTGTCTTTGACAAGGAGCCCAACCATAACCCTGGACTCCAGCATGCCTCAGCACTGTGCCTGAAAGCACAAAAACAAAAATAATAAGTAAAAAATACATGAATACATAAATAATAGGGACACTACTTTTTAACATTTAATTTCACTGCCATACTGCACTCTGACATACAGGGGGTGTATTACAGACACTGTTACACACCCCCTCCAAATATAATTTTTTTACAACTGGCCGAGGACATATTTATTTTAATATTCTAGTGCCGTACGGCACTTTGATAGTGCAGGGGGTATGTTACAGGGATGGTAACACATCACCATACATATAACTTTTACAACTGGCTGGGAAAAACATTTCAATTTAATATTTTAGTGCCATATGGCACTTTGACAGTGCAGGGAGTGTATTACAGACACTGTAACACCCCCTACATATAACTTTTACAACTGGCTGGGAAAACTTCAATTTAATATTTTAGTGCTGTGCAGCACTTTGACAGTGCAGGGGGTGTGTTACACATCTTTGAGCACTGTAACACACCCTCTACACTGATTCAGTAACCACGTACACAGCTCTCCCTCAGTAGTAGCCTTCATTAATATGCAAGGTACGCTGCCAAGGAGGAGCTGCAGACACGGCCAGGGTACAATCCGTGTAGGGCTTGCACGTTTCCTCAATAGAGTTTGGCTTGTATATCCCCAAAAATGTAAGGTCAGGCCTGTCTTTTCATTTTATATTTCATATTTTCTTTAACTAAAAAAAATAACCCCTGTTTAGGGGTCTCTCAGGGAATTGTAAGATTAGGTTTCACTCAAGTGTAGTTTGACAGACATAAATGCAGTATTCTCTTTGCATAGCCTTGGAAATGCAGCCATATTAAAGCAGATGTCTGCATTTTATATGCAGTTTCATAGAATACTGATAAGAATAAATGTGTTAGCAGAATGTGCAGTATATTAAGTCCAAACAGGCTTGAGAGCCAAGGTTAACAAGGCATGTAAAAGTTGTAGGAAATTTACAGGGTTTTTATAATATTAAGGAGGGATACTTCAGACACAGAGGTTAGTTTGTTAGTTAAATAGTCCAAACTGATATGCAGAAAGTTATTGCAGTGTAGTCAGTAGAAGTTTGGTACAGACACTTGATTGTGAGTGCAGAAGTCAGGACAGATATCCAGCATTCAGAATATTAATTATATTATTCAGGAGGAATTCTTACACTATTCATTAGTCTTGTTTTCTTATGAAGTACACTGTTTCTGGTGAAGAACAGAATGACAGAGCTCTGCACCACTTTGTAGGTTCAACTCACACCTCATCCTACACCTCACACCCTGGCCAATCATCCAATGGAAAATCACAATGTTTTCTTCTTCCAACCCTCCTCCCACTGTAGAAATTAACTTAAAACATCAAGTATTCCACCTCCTTTCCATTACTTAATGTTCTCTCTAGGTTGTTTGTTGCCTATATTAATTGGAAAATAATTTCCTATATTTCTCTTTGAGAGCTAAACCTCAACACTTGTCTTTTGGCATAATTTTCCTAGCCAACTTTCACAAAAACATAATTTCAGTCTTACAAAACTTAACCTATAAATAAACAGAATATTTTTATAGTATGTCTCACTCCACACCTTTGTGGCTGCTTTTAATTCTTCATAACACCCATAAAATCTTTAATATCACATGTATCCAAACTTTATACTCCCTTAACAAGTCTCTCTCATTTTGATCTTCCTATCTGCCCTACTAAAGGCTTTACACCTCACACTGCATTTAATCATTTTGATAAAAGTTCAACCATCTTCCTCCTTGGCAACTTAAAAGTAATTTTGTGTCTTTCGGCTTTTCCTGGTTAGGGGTCGCCACAGCGGAACTCCGGTCTGCTAATGATTGGCAGTAGATTTTTACATGCCGAGTTGCCAGCTCTGATGCACAACCTTCAACGAAGGTATGCCCATTCACGCATGTCTCCACACAGAAGACGCTTTAGCTGAGAATCGAACAGGACAATGTCTTACTGTGAGGTGACAATGCTACCGCGGCACAACCACCACAGTTCTTATACAAATCAAAAAATACACTATTTTTATCTATTGCAAAACATGACTACTCCAACTGAGGGGTTGTGTTGGCATAATGGTTAAGGTATTCCCCAGCAGCATCCAATCGACCAACCAAAAGCAAGGAAGCACAATGTGTAAAAAACACATTTTTATTTGGTAAGCGCTTTCATAGTGAACATGCACCACTTCATCAGACCTATATCACAAGTAAAAAGATTAATTGTATTTATACTGACTAAACATGCCCCCGGATTCTCAAAAGCTTGCACGGAGTGCAAGATGAGTGCAGGAGCTCACGCAGGCAATATGTCTGCCGTGCGATCCAGGAACAGCCAGCAGGGGTGTGCATGAGAGCTGCAGCACTAATCCTGCACTGACTAAGCCCTGGTATGAAAATCACCTCATTTGCAGGTGAAATCCATGCAAATGAGGTGATTTTGCAATCCAGGAAGCTTGCAATAGTCCGTGCAAGACTAGTGCAATCTGCAGAAATGTACTTGGTTAGTAACCGAGTACATTTCTACAAACTCCAAAACGGAGCTATGACAGCTCCAAATAAAGGCCGCATATCATTGAGAAAGCATGCCAATGGCCAATTATAAGGCCATTGGCATTGCAAACTGTTAAAATAATAAAAAAATCAACTTTTATTTTTTTTTCGCCGATCTCGGCTGTTTAAGCATAGGGCAGCGGAGCGCAAATGGGATCGGGGGGAAAATAAGAAAATAAACTTAAAATGAGCATTCTAACTAAAAGCAGTATTCTGCCATGCAAGTCAATGGTAGGCATAAATAACCTGGCCAGTGAGTAATGGTTGCTAATGGGGGAGGCTCAGTGTGGGACATGTAGCTATACATTAGCAGGCAATCCTATGCAAATGAGGGGAAGGATAGTGAATCTCAGATTTCCCCAGGGTGTGAGACAGGTCCCAAGAGTGCAAGAGTATAAATAGCTTGGTGCAAGACTAGGATATAGGTGACATCATGGGTGTGTGTGTCAGGCATACTGTAAGTGGACTGGAGCCCTGTGGCTCGGGATTGCTCCTAGCTTAGCACAGCTAAGTTAGAGGTTTGGCCAAACAGCCTAACACTCTTTACAAAGTGTAAGTGGGTGTGTGCGCTGTACACCGGGTTTTACTGGAAGAAAAAGGAAGTTAAATCAGGAAATAGCAGCTCTGTGCAAATTTGAGTACTCCGTTTGTGCGGCACACACACAGCCTTAAACAGGGAGGCACTGGGAAGGGAAAACAGCAGCAGGAAGGTAATCAAGGAGAACTAGGTTAGCTGGCAGGTAAAATGTATCAGAATCAGCCAATTACACAGACAGCAGAACAGCCCAGCCCAGAACACTACTATAAACTAAGCAAACACCTTCCCCTCTGGTTTTTCCACACTCTACACCACCGGTGTATACAAGCAGGGAAATTTTAACAAACAAACCTGAAAAATGAGAAGGGCTGCAGCAAGCATCATATAACAACATGTACAAGAGGCTGAGGGTGGTGAGGATGTGAATGCTGCCGAACAACCCAAAGTAAGGAGATGGAGAAGAGTGTACAGACCCAGGGTAACCTAACAGAGGCTACATGAGCTGGAGATAGTAGAACACTATAGGGTGGACAGAGACCACCTACAGCAAATTGTTGAGCTGTGCCGGCCACACCTGACACATCAAACTGGTCGAGGGGAATCCATCCCAGTGGATACCAAGGTATGTGTAGGACTAGGTATACTAGCCACAGGTACTTCCCAAAGCACAACTGGGGATATCATGGGGATCTCACAGGCATCCACATCCAGAGTCTTCCACCAGCTCCTGGATGCCATGGCAGCACACGCCATTGAGCATGTATATTTCCTCAACACACATGAGGTGTTGACCAGTAATATGTGTCTCTTCCACCAAATAGCAGACTACCCTGGGGTAGCAGGTGGTATAAACTGCACACACATACGCATCAAAGCACCACCTGGTGAGCAGGGTAGCACCTACATCAACTGCAGGGACATCCCCTCAATCAACTGCCAGGTCGTATGTGATGCCGAGGGCATTATAATGAATATGTGTGCTGGCTGCCCTGGAAGCTATGATGATTCACACATATGGCATCTGACTCAGCTGTACCACAGATTTGCCAATGTGGACATTCCCTATGGTCACCTAGTGGGGGATGCTGGGTACCCACTGGAGCCGTGGATGATGACACTCATCAGAAATGCACATACACCTGAACAACTATGCCATGATGAGGCATACACACAGGCCAGACATATAACAGAGCATGTGTTTGGGATGCTCAGGTCACGGTTCTGGTGTCTGGACACATCCGGTGAAGCCTTGCAGTATTCACCAGCTACATGTACCCAAATTGTTATGGTATGGGCTATGCTACACAATATGATCCTGCGGAAATAGCTGCAGCAGGAACAGCATGGGGCAGGGTCACACAGCCCCCCACCAATGCCAAGGCATGTACAGGCATAGAGTGACTCAAAGGTGGAACAACCTGAGCCTGCCCCAGTAGCAGTATATATAATAGTATAGCATGTAGTTAAAGCCTTCAATATGAACAATAGAATAATAAATATAAAAATAAAATATAAAAAGAATAATCCAATAAGGGAATATAAAGGAATAAATGCATATTGTGTGTTAAAATGTGTAATATGTACAAATATATTAAATATAATAAATATAAAAAAATAAAAATAAATATTTCATATGCGTTTGTTTAAAATTGAAATTGTAATTTATAAAATATAAATTATTAATTACTATTAATATATAGTTTATTATATAGTATAATAAAATAACTACATGCTATACTATTATATTTACCTTTATTTATTTACATATTTTAAAGTATTAATGTATTTATTCTGTAATTATACTGTAATTCCACTATTGATATTGATTGTGGTTCAGAAAACAATTTAGAGAAAAGTTATTATAAGAAATGAGAAACAACTTGATTGCTATATTTTACATTCTGTATTTTCATTTCTGTATCTCCATTTTGTGTACCTGTATGTTCTGCCTTTAAATTAATAATTTCAATTAATGAGGTAATTAAATGCCAGCCAATAACACTGTTTTAGAAGTTGTATAAATTCTGGAAACTGTGATGAGACACTGATTCTGAAGAAGTCTCCTGGTTGGAGATGAAAGCGCTAAATCAGTGAAATTAAGTTTTATATTGTTTGTTACTTTTTGTTTTTAGCCTTTGGGCTTTCTTCAATAAATAATTTTTGATAAACGACCTTGGGATTTCGATCTTTTTGGACATTTCTAGTCCAGGAATACTTAAAGACAGCCTTCATTGTACCGGAGCAGTGTCCTGCATTGTGTAAGTCAATCAACCTACCAATTGCCAAATGGAGTAGAATGTGTTATTACCTGTTGCTATGGTATGGATGTGAGCATGCAAGGGAATTGAGTGGGCAAATGTTATGGCAGCAGACAGTAGACACCCATAGTGGCACCATGACATAGTTAACACATACTGGAGTCACTACAGTAGCCAGTACTACACAGGGTGGCAAAACCCTCTGCAGGAAATGGGCTGAGCAACATGTAAGACCCACACATGCCAGTCAGGAAGGTGCACATACCCAACAGCAGTTTTAGCCAGCAGGACAGGTGTAGACAAACACACACAAATACTGTACTATGGCCTATGAATGAGCCCTGTGGGTAACCCCTCCCCCAGACCTATACAGACAGACTACAGCAGGCCAGGCAGTTGGATGTAAGTTGTGAAGTCTAGGAAGTCAGAAATTAATATGTAGGTAATTAAAGCTAAGATCTGTAGTACACTGGTATGCCTCTAGCCAGCATGATAGTTAAGACTACAGACTGAAATGGAGTACCTGACATACCAGTACAGTCCTAGCAAATGTGTACAGGTGTCAGGTGTGCCCCCCCATCCTATGTACACTTATAGTAACAGTCAGGTGTGCCCCCCACTCCTGTGTAGAAATGTAGAAACAGTCAGGTATCCACCCCCCTGCTATGCATAAATGTAGCAACAGTCAATGCCAAATGACCAATGGATACCCTGCAGACACAGCATGCTACCTGTCGGTGTAAAACACAAAGCTCAGCACCGCAGTACAAACTACCTGGACTTGATCCACACATGCAATACAGATGGCCATACTGGGCATGCTCACACACTTAAACACATAAAGGCCATGTCTGCAAACACCAGTGGACCAGACATATCTGACAGTTGCAGTTCTTAGTGGAGACACATGTCAGTATGCACCACTCCTGTCTCTCACACACAGTTGATAGGAATACAGGCACATATGTAAGGACAACACACTATAAGCCAAATGTAAATGGACATAGATGTGTGGAAATGGGAGACTGTGACAAGGAGCCATTTGGGACTGTCCCACCCAGCACACAGCCAAAGGGCCCCAAACACATGAGGTGCAGATGTCACTCACTACAGATACTAGCCACCAGTATCTGTCAGCATGACAGACTATGTGGTGCACATACTAGCTGTGCAACATGACTGTACAAGGAAGTAGTCATGTAGTAGCTATACACATGTACCTGTGATATATGACCCCCTTGTGTGCCTGCATGTGGTATGTCAACCCCTCCATGAATGGGTTATGGCCCATGCAGGCGCCTTCCTCCCCAAAGCAGTATTATGGCAAGCCTGCTGAGGTCATACAATGTGTAATACACCTTTGGGAGATCTGTAGCTCAGTAATCTCCATGGTGCATCCCATAACTGTGTACTGCTGTAGTGATAAACTAGTTAGGTAATAGTTCTAACCCCAGACTTGGCAATTGTGTGTTTGTGTATCTGTCTGACTGTGTGGAAGGAAAAATTATTTTAGGCTACTCACACTCCGTACAATTCATATACTCAATTTTGGCAAGGCTGCTGATGTCACTCACCTAGAAATACACCTCTGGGAAAGCTGTAGTTCAGTAATCTCCATAGCGTGTCCTGTAATTGCATACTGCTGTAGTGTAATAAAATAGTTAAATAGATGTTCTAACCCCAGACCTGGCAACTGTGTGGTGTGTGTGTGTTTGTGTGTGTGTGTCTGACCGAGTAGAGAGCAATGCTTTTTAGGCTACTCATACTCCATACAATTCATATACTCAACTTTGGCAAGGCTGCTGATGTCACTCACTTAGAAATACACCGTTGGGAAAATCATAGCCCAGTAATCTCTGTAAAACATCTTGTAACTGCATACTGCTGTAATGTGATAAAGGAGTTAGGTAGGTGTTCTAACCCCAGAACTGACAAGTATGTGTTAGTGTGTGTCTGACCAAGCAGAAAGCAATGCGTTTTAGGATACTCACACTCTGTACACATCTTATACTCGTCTATGGCAAGGCTGCTGATGTCACTCGTCTAGACATACATATCTAGGAAGGGTGTAGCCCAGTATTCTCCGTAGTGTGTCCTGTAACCGCGTACTGCTATAGTGTGATAATATAGTTCGGTAGATATTCCAATCCCGGATTTGGCAAATGTGTGTGCGTGTGTGAATCTGTGTGTCTCCGTCTGTCTTTGACTGAGTTGAGAACAATGCTTTTTAGGGTACTCACACTCCTTAGAATTTATATACTCAACTTTGGCAGGGCTGCTGATGTCATCCACCTAGAAATACACCTCTGGGTAGGTTGTAACATGTCCTGTGACTGCGTACAGCTGTAATGTGATTTAGAACTGTGGTAGGGTTCCATCACCACCCATGGCAGTTCTGGATGTTTTGTATGTGTTCCAATGTCTGTGTATGGAGGAATGCATTATAGGCTGCTCACTCGCAATACATTTTGAATGCCCTACTTTGGCAATCCTGCTGTCATTCATTGTGAAATACAACTTTGTGGAAAAAGGTCTGTAGTCATCCCTGTGGTGTGACCTATAACTGCTCTATGCTCCAGTGTGATATAGGCCTTAGTCAGGGGTTCAATACCCACACATGTTGGTTGTGTGTGTCGTACTGTTGGTATAGGGAGCAATGTATTTTAGGCTAGTAACCTGCAGTACAGTTGAAATGCCCTTCTTTAGTAATCCTGCTGATGTCATTCATTGTGAAATACACCTTTGGGGAAGGCTTTCTTTAGAAAATCCCTGTGGTGCTTCCTATAACAGCTCCATGCAGCAGTGTGATACAGACCTCAGTCAGGCATTCTATACCCAAACATGTCAGTTGTGGTGTTTTGTGTGTGTCTCACTGTCTGTGTAGGGAGCGATGTATTTTAGGCTAGTCACTCACAGTACAATTGAAATGGCCTTCTTTGGTAATCCTGCTGATGTCATTCAATGTGAAATACAACTTTGGGGAAGAAGTACTTCAGTAATGTCCATGGTGCATACTCTACCTACGTAGTGCTGTACTGTAATAAGCTAGTTAGGTAGGGGTTCAACTCCCAGACGTGACAGGTGTGTGTGTTTGTAACTTCTATAGAGGTGATTGTGAGTGTGGGCAATGTGGAGGGGGTTTTGCTTATTTCTTTTATGGTGGCCCGACTGTATATCACAATGTCAATCATACAGGGATAACAGATGTAAATTAGCTGAGTGGCTGGGGTGCTAAACCATACCCATACATGTGACATCAAGGCATGCCACATGTTTGGATGTGAGATGCCTCCGTAGAAGACATATAGTGTGTGAGGCCTCTCAACCCCATTAACGGTGCATGTGGACATATGTGCATTTGTTAATCTGCCATTGCTATCCACAGATGTATGGCCATATATATCTATATAGACTTTATATATCTGCTAATATATATATATATATATATATATATATATATATATATATATATATATATATATATATATAAAACTATGCCCGTATATTCCTGCATAGATATATATCTGTGTAGACATATGTTACATGCTGTTTATATGTAGACATATAGGTGTAGGCACATATATGTGCTGATTTAGGCATGCATGTATATATGTGCACATATATATATATATATATATATATATATATATATATATATATATATATATATATATATATATATATATATATATATATATATATATATATATATGTATATAGTTTTACAAATGTATATATATATATATATATATATATATATATATATATATATATATATATACATATACATATCTAGATATGTTGTATCGGTTTAGATAATATATTTACACACATATACATCTAGATGTCGGTATACATTCTCTGTACTGTAGCATGACTGGACTGGATGATATGTTTCTGAAAACATCAAATCTTTTCGAAGCTGTCATGGCTTAGTGGTAAATCACTTTGTCTATGGTGTGGAGGGTTCTTGGTTTGAACCTTGCAAGAGCTGTTTCTTTGTTGCTGGGCAGAACACAGCCCATTGCATACACAGTGAATAAGGCACTTTAAAGCAGTTGTAAGCAGGTTTGCATGGATTTGCGTGGAGCTAAGTAATGCCTACACAGGTTAAGTAATTCAGCAGCTAACTGAGTATAAGAAACTGTAACCAGACTTTAGCAGTGCTTTCCTCTGTGCAAACCCACAAAAACCTGTGTACAACTGCTTTAAAGTGCCTTAATCACTCTGTATCCATCGGCCTTTGTTCTGCCTATCAACAAAATAAACAACCTCTGCTAAGCACGAAGCCAGGACCATGCAAATAGCCAAAGTGATTTACTTCTAAGCCATCTTAGATATACATAACCCTGCAGTATTCACAAACATATCATCCAGCCCAGTCATTCAACAGTACAGAGAATGTATTCCAACATGTAGATGTATGTGTGTGTGAAAATATATTAAATTCTAAACAGATACAACATATATATATATATATATATATATATATATATATATATATATATATATATATATTTATATACACATACATGTAAGCAGGTATTTATATCTGTATAGGTATATTCAGACTTACATCTATAGATAAAGTGGGAACATAGCAGAAACATATATGTCCACATGCACCATTAATGGGGTTGACAGGCACAAACAACATACATCATGCACGAATAGGTATTCCCCTCACAGCCAAATATGTCTGCCCTGCAAAACACTGCCAACTGTTGCAGATCCCATAACCAGGACCTTACATTGCAAGGGCACAAGATGTTAACAGTACTCCATCCCACCTGTATGATGTCAGCCTGGTATCAGTAACATATCATGCAATACAGTCAGGCTTATAATGACTCCCATTTTGCAGTCATCTGTTACCTTTGTTAGCCAGAGTCCAATACTATTGGCCTGTACTTCAGAGATGTAGATTCCAAGCAACAGTGGTCCCAGAACTGAACCCTGAGGTACTCCACTTGTTACTTGTCTGGGGATGGATTTGGAGTCATTTACACCTACAGTTTGGGTTCTGACTGTAAGCCATGTGGCAAAGCATTGAGTGGCATAGGGCTGTATGGCTGGATTAGTATGTTAGTCTATGTTTCCAGACTGTGGGATGGTGTTGAAGGGCTTGGCGAGGTCCACATAGGCTTTGTGGACTGCCTTACCCTCTTTAACAGCTATGCAGACTGAGTCAAAGAAGTCAATCAGTTTCAGGAGACCAGACTGTCCCTCCATGAGCCCAATCTGTGTGAGGTCGAGTGTTTGAGGGTTGCCAATGTCTGTGTTCAAAACATCCCTTATGATGCATTCCATGGTCATGCAGATCAGGCTCGTCAGACTGATATGAATGTAGTTCCAGGGATCACAGGTGGATCGTCCCTTGTGGAGTGGGATAACTGCATCTGTACTCCAGTCAGTGGGCACCAGGCCTGATGCGAGGCTATGATTACACATGACAGTTAGGTGAGTTGCCATTTCATTTTGTAGTTCATGTAGTACACAGCCCAGGATGTCATCTGGTCCCATGGATGCTGTATTCTTAGCTGTGGATAGTGTGGTTTCTGCCTGTGTGGCCATGATTACTGGGCAGTGGAACTCTTTTCCTATTGACATAGGCCCTTTTGGGGGTGAGAGGGGGTGAATGTGGCACTAAATCAATCTGCCAGGATACTGGCACATTCTGTGGGAGCAATCTATGTAATGCCATTCTGTTGCAGCTCAGAGCACTTCTGAGCATTGTCAGTTAGAATTCGGAGATAACTATAGAATGCTGTGTGGTTGTCTGTGGAATCTGTGGTGATTTCAGTTACATAACCGGCCTTGGAGGATTCCATGAGGGATCTCAATGTCTTACCAGGGCTGGTAAGGGAGTTGTTTGCATCCTTGGATTATCCTTATTTCTTCAACAGTGTCTACCATCTGTTGTATAATCTGTTAATGGCAGGAGACCACCAGACTGGCTTGCTTATTTGGGAGGTAAGTGTCGTGGTTCTATGTTGGATGTCAGGAATCATGCACAAATGGCTGTGCTCATACAGTGCCTTAGTGCAGGAGTCATCAGTTTAACTGTCAGCTCCTGTCTCCATGGGTGTCACATACATTGTCACTTCTGCCTTAAGTGGCATGAAGTTGGCCTTGGAGAGGTCTTTTACGGGCAACTGTGTATGCATTCCTTTCACATGTTCAGTTTGTTTAGCCTATGGTGGGATTACATTGGTGAAACCACAGTCTTATGTCTGTTGCGACGGCTTAGTGGTTAATTACTGTGACTATAGTGTACAGGGTCCTAGGTTCATGATCTGTAAAGGCAGGTTAATGTTGTTCTGGCCAGAACAGCAGTCAATGCATACAGACTAATTAGGACAATTTAGGTTAGTCACACTCAATACAATTCAAATGCCCTACTTTGGCAATCCTGCTGATGTCAATCACTGTGAAGTACACCTTTGGGGAAAGAGTACTCCAACAATATCTGTGGTGTGTGCTATAATAGCATAATGCTGTAATGTGGTATCGAACTCTGGTAGGGGTTCTATTCTCACACATGGGAGTTGTGGATGCTTTTATGTCAGTTCCTATGCCTGTGTAGAGAGCAATGCATGTTTGGCTAGTCAGAATCACCACAATTCATTCACCCTACTTTGGTAATCCTGCTGATGTCACTCACTGTGAAATAAACCTTTGGGAAAAGAGTACTCCAGTAATCTCCATGGTGCATTCTCTAATGGTATAATGCTGTAGTGTAATAACTAGTTAGGTAGGGGTTCTAATCACAGGTGTGTGTGTGTGTGTGTGTGTGTGTGTGTGTGTGTGTGTGTGTGTGTGTGTGTGTGTGTATGTGTGTTGATGTTTGTCATTTGTGTTCTGTGTGGAGGTGGTTGTAAGTGTGTAACAACTAGACTCAATGTTGAGTGTGTTTTTAATATTTCTTATATGATGCCCCTCGCATAAATCACAATATCCACCATGCAGGGATAACAGATGTGATATCAGTACATAGTCAGTCACGGGTTCGATGCCCTGGACTGGTAGATGTGTGACACAAACACGCTAAACATTTTACTATCCCAACCCACCCTGACTTATCTTTGTCTCTGTCTGCCTCTCTCACTCCCTCTCTGGTGGATCTGGAGACTTACACCTGCTTTGCTTAGGCAGTGGCATGTGTATTGTCAGTGATGCTCATGATCAGCTAATGGCCTCTGCATGGATTACAGCCCTCCTCTAGCTGATTGCATGTGGAACAGCTGTGGTAACATTCCCATAGCCAATTGCATGGAAACACACTTCAATACCTAGAAACATCATGTTGGTATTGGGCCTTTCATTCACTGTGAGCAGGAACTAGATCTGTTGTTTGTCAAACAGCATCACAGATGGATTGGGGACTTACCTCTGACAACATACACTGTGGAAACAGGCCAACACACAGGAGGGGGATGTGCCTGTCCTGACTACAGACTGTAAGTGCTGCTATACTGCAGTTGGGGTAATATTGGTTTAACATGGTGTGTGTGAATATGGCTGTCCTACATGTTTTAATACTTGTTATGTCAGTGCTATGTTTATGAGGAATCCCCATCTGTAGGGTCATCTGCAGACTGGGCAGTATGTGGTGCCTCATGTTCCTTGTGTTACCCACAGAGCACCTATCTCTCAACTGCAGAGGGTAGTGTGAGGATTGCAGTCAGTAGACGGTGACAGCCAGGAGAGTTACTGACATTATATCCCTCATAGGACATATGTTGCATCAAACCCTGTTATGATGGAAATGTATGAGGTTATCACAGCGACATGTCAATATTGGCTCTGTTTTTGTGCCTCCAGCCACAACCCTGTCAACCTTTGTACACATGTCATGCGGTAGGGGGTGCATATGTTCTGTACACCATATTCAGTGACAGCATATCTGATAATAAGCCAGTGAGATATCAGACTACTACACATGTTATGTATAGTAGGGGTTATACTTGAGGACATAGCCTGGGCATTCTGTGGTTGTGTGTACAGTACTGAGGTATGTGTAAGTCTGGTAATTGTCAACAGTGTGTGTATAGTGCATATGTACCTTGACCTGTGTAGATACTGTGGTAGATGTCATTGTTCTTGGTCCTGTTCTATCTGATGTTACATGCTGCTCCACTGTATGTCACCCTATCAGTTTACATGTTTGTAGGGGTGAGCACACACATGTCCACAGACAGCCATCGGACCACGCTGTGTAGTGGCCAGTATATGTAGGGTTGTTGTGTGAGTGGCTCATATGAGGATGGTGTACATCAGATAGTCCATATACTGTAATAGTATGCTAGCTTACCATATGTGGCTGTGGCTGTGTTCACATTGGTTGTGGTTATGCACTTTCACACAGGTGTCTGTTACTCTGTGATGTGACATGCCTGTAGAGCCTGCTATCTATGCAGGTACATGTGTATTCCCACATAGGAAATGTATCCCAGTGTTGAGTCAATCTGCCTGTAGCCTGCACTGTCCTTTGTTACATGCTTAGCAGCTTACTGTACTTATCCAGTGAGATGTCATGTCCAGATACTTGCCAGATGTACTGCTACCTGGCCACCATAACAGTCATGTATGTCAGACAAAGCAGTGGCATGCTGTTCAGATGTATGTCAGTAACTAGTGAATAGTATGTGGCCACGGCACCTCTGTACCAGTGGTTATTATGTGGCAGGACAGATAGGGGTGTATGAATGCATAACCTATGGGGGCAAATGTATACCAGTATGTATGTGTTATACCCATCTACATGGCTGTTACCATCTACATTCACAGGCCTGGTCCACACGTCTTGCATGAAGGGGTTCTGTGTATACCCCTGGACTGACTCAAGTGTGTCAGACTGCCCACATATATTGGCCATATTGCAGCTGTAGTCCAGAGGGGCATTACTGTGCTAGCAGTGGTACTGTACTATGATGATTGTAGGATGTCTGTAAGTAGCCAATGGCACACGTTAACAGCAGATGTGGCCTCCCACACACACCATTTCTGTGAAGACAATCCCTATTACAGTAGCACTAGTGTACAAATATACCTGCACTAGATACGTGACATCCCCTTGCACTGGGAGGTTTGGACTATTGGGACTGAGGTAGGGCTCCACTCCATGTGCAGGACATATGTTGAACATATATG
Organism: Protopterus annectens; assembly: GCF_019279795.1. Lineage (NCBI taxonomy): Eukaryota > Metazoa > Chordata > Ceratodontiformes > Protopteridae > Protopterus > Protopterus annectens. The sequence continues at coordinate 1,970,653,871 of NC_056725.1, read as the reverse complement.
TATATATAAGTATACATATATCCATATATACACATATCTTGCTTACTTTATGACAACTGTTTTACACATTTATGCCTGTGTTCCAGCCTCTGTCCTCCACCTACATACCAGGCTTTGCACATATGACATGCTGTCAGGGGTTGCTATGTAGTGGGCTGTGTGTTTGTCATTCTTTCATTCCTGCCATCACTCAACTGTTGTTGTGTCCCCCACACATACTGGGGGGTTGGGGATATATATGTGTGGGCTTCACCTACACAATACATGTGTGCCCTAATGCACTCCAGAGGCCAGTGTGTGTAACAGTGGTATATGGCCCAGTATTAGTGTGTGTAGGGGGGGTGCACTATGACTAACCTAGGCTGTTACAAAATGTGTGGGTATCTGGGATAAGCTGCCTTAAGGTATCTGGATGTACTTTACCATACAATCCACATTGGGTAAATGCAGGCCTACTGCCTCCTGCCATACAGGATGTTCTGTTTGTCAGTGTTATTGTGATGGTGTCAGGTATGCCTTGTTATTTAACAGATACATCCCAGTGTGTCAACTGGGGTCTGTACCCCCTAGGGATTGTGTACAGAGTGTAGATAGAGGCTGCTGACCTATACATCTGTATTACGTACTGTTGATTATGTGGTATGCTGTGCCCAGTCTGTCATTACTAATGTACTACTTGAAGGCCTCGGCCTGGACAGCAAAATATGTTAACCTTTCCAGACTACTGTCTTAGTATAACTGTTTCAGTTGCATTACACTATTCATATGGATGTCAGTGCCTAAACAGTTATATGACATGGCATATACAACTGTCATAGTACACAGATAAAGCCTTCACATTAACTTATGCACACCGGTGTGTGGTGTTATACCCCTTGATATCTCTGTGGTATATGTTGCAGGCTATGAATGTCATTCGTATGGGTGGATCATACAGTATACAGTTGGTAAGGTGGTGACTGTAGGAATACTGGCTGCTCCATATTGTGTGCACGTACTACATATGTATATTACTGTACAAATCTCTGTGTGTGTATGTGCAGTTACATATATATCTACATAAATATATATATATATATATATATATATATATATATATATATATGGTTTACTATTGAAATGTCGAAGGGTACTACATCGACTGTACTATAGTCGAACACGGAAGTTCAAAAATAGTAATGTCAACGTCAAAAAAACAATCTAGGAATGGTTTTAACATGGGTCGAGGTAGGTGCTCAGTATTATTCAGAACTACAAACATCTCCCCTACCTCGACCCATGTTAAAACACAGTCCTAGATTGTTTTTTGTCGACATTACTATTTTTGAACTTACGTGTTCGACTATAGTACAGTCGATGTAGTGCCGTTCGACATTTCAATAGTAAACCTATATATATATATATATATATATATATATATATATATATATATACCTGTATCTGCATATATGTGTCTGTGTATATGTATCCTAGGGATGGCCATGTCATGTCTGGTCCTGGTTATGGGATTTGCAACACTTGGTACTGTATTACAGGGAGGTTGTGCTTGGCTGGGGGGTGGCATACCTATTCGTACCAGACGTATATTGTGTGGGGCCTCTCAACCCCATTAACGTTAATTGAGGACATATATGTTTTGTTATTTCCCCATTGTTATCTACAAATGTATGTCCGTATATACCTATATATGTATATATATCTGCTGACATATATATATATATATATATATATATATATATATAAATATATATATATACATATATATATATATATATATATATATATATATATATATATATATATAACCTGCCACATATATTTAGACATGTAGCTGTGGACATATATATCTATAGATGTAGGCATTTGTATGTTTATATGTTCATATATATATATATATATATATATATATATATATATATATATATCTGCTGACATATATATATAATCTGCCGCATATATTTAGACATGTAGATGTGGACATATATATATCTATAGATGTAGGCATTTGTATGTTTATATATTTATATAAATATATATATATATATATATATATATATATATATATATATATATATATATATATATATATATATATATACATATATCAATATGGTATACCTGTTTAGACATTAATATAGTTACTCACACACATACATCTACATGTTGGAATACATTCTCTGTACTGTGGAATGACTGGGCTGGATGATATGTTTGTGAATACATCAAGGATATGCATATCTGAGATGGCTTAGTAGTAAATCACTTTGGCTATGGTGTGCAAGGTCCTGGGTTTGATGTTAGCAGAGGCTGTTTATTTTGTTGCTGGGCAGAACAAGGGCCATTGGATACAGTGTGATTAAGGCACTTTTAAGCAGTTGTAAGCGGGTTTACGTGGGTTTGCATGACGGTAAGCACTGCTATGTTACGGTTACTATTTCTTATACTCAGCTCCTGAATTGCTTAATCTGTGTAGGCATTGCTTACACCTGCGCAAACAGGCTTAATCCCACTTACTGCTGCATAAATGTGCTTACTCCCGCTTATCCCTGTGCTAATTCCTTTAAAATAAAAGAAAAAGGGGTTGATAGGAAAGTGGTAAAGAAAGGGGCACAAAGAGTTTAAGACAGCAGGGGAAATAGCTAGGGATGTGCGGGAAGGATGTAGGGAAGGTCCATAGCTGCCCATTTCTTCTACAGCAACAGCTATGCATATACACTGTATTCAGAGGTAGATTTGGACACTTGAATCCCTGGGAGAGGGGTGAAGACACCAGTAATTCATTGTGATGTCAATTAGACCAGATTACATATGTCCAGTGGAAATGTGCGAAATGGACAGCTATGTATGGAGCGAGATGTTTTTGTGGGAACAGATTGCCCTTTTTTTTTTTTCTTTTCAGGTGGGAGTCAGATGTTGGGGAGGGGTAGTAGGTATATTTGGGGAGGTAGGTTGGGTAGGTTAACAGACAAGACACACAAGATGCATACAGGGGCAGTATATGACACATGTGAGGAATAAACACCTTGATGGGGAGGGGTGTTGGGATATCAGAAGTCCACAAGCCCCCTAGTGGTAACAGTGGGACTGAGGTCCCCACACATGGGCAGTCAACACTGCATCTTTACAGCCCCGAAGGTGGCTGTGCTGGGGGCTTTGCTGCAGAGACAGGCTGACTCTCTAATTGTGACACGTGGCCCTGATGCTGGCGTAGATGATCACCAATATGGTCATTGATTACTCTACACACCATGAACCCAACCTGGCCATGGGTGACAGGTGCCTGTCCGCACCCACTCCCAGGGGGGGGATGAGCCCCATCCCCTGAGGCAGTTCCACCCGAAGGTGGTGCAGGACCAACAGACAAGGAGGTGCAGGGTTGGGCCCCAGACATGCTGGTGCCCAGTGCCTCGGCCAGCTTAGGTGGGACTGGTGGGTCCGCTGGGACTGGCCTTCCCAAGCGTGCTGTACTGTTTAGATTTCAACATCATATATGGGTTAGTTATAGTCAACACATTCCAGGGTTAGGTATGACAGCATGCATAGATATTCCTATTAACCCAGACACCAGATATGGAACAGTTGCATAGCAAATAGAACACATGCATATATGGGACCACAGTGGTAATATGAACAGCATGCAGGTACGTAGATTGCACCATGCCAACAATGTTGGAATAATTCAATATGGCACATGCATGGGAACCATTAGAATATTTATCAAACAATTGGCCATTATCAGAGTCAGTGCATACCAGTTGGGGTGGGTATGTTGATTATTGTTGAAGATAAGGTGGGGGGAGAGAAAATTGTCAGTTAACAAGTAGTATATTCCTATACTCCACATTACTTTCCTAGTCAGTGCTGTTATCTGTACCTTACAAGTGTTACCACACTACCCTATAGACTTATACTGGAGACTGCTATGGCTGTCAACATCATTAAACAAGACCTGATTTTACCTGCAGTATAGACCTCTTACCTGGTTTACCTGTGGAAGGAATGTTTGTTAACACTGACTGTTTGTACACATACGGTGGGATTCCAGCTTGATGTTCTGCACTATCCTATCCAACTCTTTCTGCACATACTCTGGCTAAGTGTTGACCACATGCTGGTGTGCCTGGACAGATCTAGACTATTGCCGTCTTCCACCTTTAATGACCTGACACACACATGTACATGCTTTCCTATACCGTTATATTATGTAGCACAGTGTAGCCGACAGTGACCACTGATACTTTCTTATTCAGAGAAATTGCAACACTCACAATCTCCTACAATACCGGGTGGGTGGTACCAGTAAAGGTTATATTGGTCTGTATTTTGCAGCACAGTGTTCGTATCCAACATACCTGCAGGAGCAATGCTTGTTAGCACTACCTGACTGTTGCCACACAAGGTTCCAGATTACACATTAGTATTATGCACATACATCTCACTCTGTTACTGTACACACTCTGACCACAGCTTAACAGGTTGTGGCGTGAATGGGACATATGTGGCTTCTTAGTCACATAAGGTATTGGGGAGTTGCTAGTGTGTCAGGTTTGTTGTCATAGATGTGTACAATCAGTTGTATTTCCTGTTTGCTGCCTATATGTCTGGGATCATCCTACTGATTTCCCAGGGGGACATGTTGATAGGCATTAGATATTGGCCCCTTTAATAGACAGTCTGGACATATCTGTACATTTGTGCTGTATAATTCTGTATGCAGACTACTACCACTGGCAGGATTCAAATCGTGGCTGTGTGTACTAATAAAGCAACAGTTCACATCTCAGTTGCATGTGCTATTTGGGTTTTGTTGTCTGCATTTCCCCTGTTTACTGTCTATGCATTTCTCAGTTGTACTAAATTACCTCAGGGGATTACACCTGTCATATACAGGCATTCCTACACATTCACATTATGGTGCATGGTGTGGGTAACAGTGCATAATACTACAGTAGTATTACATGATTGCAAATCTACATTACCATATGATACCAGAATATACACATACAATCCAGCTGTTAGACCTGTTTTGTCAGGGTATTACACTTTTATTGCCATACTAACAATAATAGACTCTTCCTGCCATATTCTCTAGTGTATGCAGTACTTGCATTGAACAATACAGGTATTATACCAGCAATTACTTTACTACTACTTTTATTTTATTTCCTATGACAGTAAAAGCATGAGTATTACTGACCTGCCTCACGTTGCAACCATGCCAAGCAGCAGGTGTGGGCCTCCTGGTTCGCGACCTGCTCCTTTGCAGCTGTGAGGGACATACGAGGAATATTTAGCCATACCTATCCATGTTATACCTGAGCTGGCCATTATTAAACAGGTAGTGGACTGATACTTCCACACAGCTGGGACATCCCCTGATGCTCTAGCCTCTTGGAGCCACTCATCCAAGAGGTCCCCCTTTCACTGCTTCAGGTCAGCATAGTGGTGCCTGACCTGCTCACCAGTTCAGGGTATGCCAGTGGCACTGGTAAGATCATGAGGGAGATGGTCCCAGGCCTCCACCTTATATTGGGAGCCCTGGTATTGGTCCTGCAGCAGTCTCTGTGCATGGTCTTTAACCAGGAGTCCAGCCATGACTTTGGACTCCTGGCTGCACTAGCACTGCACCCGGAAGCGCACTCCTTCTCACCTTATTGCCACAGTGTCTACAAGGGGAAGCTACAACCAGTTATGAGCTGTATTCCCGCCTCTTGGGTTTAAGTAGGGCTGATTTCCCACACTTTTCCTTGATTGGCCGGTTTTGAAAAGGCTAAGCTATGGGCAAACCTGCTTACCTAAGGTTGCATTGTTTAAAGAGGTATGCCACTGGGCAGATTGAATTGGCTTCCCTACATATTGCTTACACTTACTAAGTTGAGCTGTGCTGCGGTTGGCATTGCTTAATTGTTAACTAACAGTATAGTTGCCTTTTGGCAGTGATTTATTATTTATTACAGGTTATATATGTGTCTGGTATCCGTGATTTATGTGTACATACACTGTGGGACCTAGGGACTTCTACACTTTATTACAATAACACCTCAAATCTGTGCTTACTGCAGTACTCCAGTTCACATATTTATGTTATGTAGCTGGTTATACCACTTCACACTGTACATGGTTTCAGTTCACATGTTTGGTTTGATTTTCCTGTGGTGAGGATTAGCTTTCTGATACCTCATTCATCACTGTTGCTATGATGGCTTAGTTGTTAACTACTATGACTATAGTGTACAAAGTCCTGGGTTTGAGCCTTCCGGAGGCAGTTTATTTTGTTGCTGGGCAGAACACGGGCAGTTAGATACAGAGTGATTAAGGCACTTTAAAGCAGTTGTACGCAGGTTTGTGTGACGGTAATCACTGCTAACCTCCAGTTACAGTTTCTTACACTCAGTTAGGTTCTACTTTGCTTAATCTGTGTAGGCAATGCTTACCCCCGCACAAATGCACTTAAACACGCTTACTACTGCTTATATGTGCTTACTACTGCTTATTTGTGCTTAAACCTGCTTACTAGTGCCTTATTCATTATGACACTGACACTTCACATGTGCATTTAGTGCAGTACTCCAGTTCACATTTAAATGTTACTATGTAGGTTATACAGCAAAAAGATGTAAAAATATGTTCATATACAGATTTCACATGGAAAATGATATATGCTGCAGTGGGGCTCTAACCACTACACTACAGCTGTGCTGCTTCATTTGCATATATATTCCTTGTTATCCTCTTCAGCATTTTCAGCTGCTTTAACCATAGCTAAGCGATGGGCAAACCCATGCACCTACGGTTAGCTGTACTCAGAGTTTTACAAAAAATATCTAAAAGGTTTTCTTTATTTTATTTAAATGTACTGTTGCTGTTGAACACATGGGGACTGTTGGTGGGGATATGCAGACACTTATGAGCAGTCTCACTCATTTATTTACACATTCTTCTGTTCTATTTTGCAGGGGCGTGTTTATTCTGAGAGCTGTGCTCTCAGACATGCCCCCTGCACTCGTCCACGATCGGTGCAGCATTAGGAGTTCAGGCAGCGCGCCTTCATTCATATGCATGGTGCGCTGCCATCCTCCTCTTAAACTGCCATTTCCATGCAGGACTAGATTAGTACTACATGGAAGATTAGTAAATCCGGGGGATAATTTTATCATCAATCACATCATTGTTCTAATAATCCAGTTTGTCAGATTAACCTTCACAAGGCTGGTGAAAATATATTACATAATATCTAAGCAAGACATCACTTCTATAAAACATCACTTCCTTATAAAACATTTACATATTAATATAGCCCTAAAAACATAATAAAATAATACAAATAAGAATGATATTTTATATTATATTAGCATAACTACTTAAAGAGGCTTCTATTCTTCAACATGGGCTTGACTGGTATTCTATCGTTCAGCCCCTTGGCTCTGGCTACCCTTAATCTAATGATCCACCTATTCTCTGAGATCTCTGTATGGTTGACTACATCTCCCCCTCTCTCACTTTCAGTAACTCTCTCAACTATAAGGAACCTAAAAGAGTGTGAAGTGTCAGTCTTAAACATATGTTTGGCTAAAGCATTGGTTTGAACCTAATTCCTAATATTCAAGGGATGTTCTCTTACTCAAAATCTAAACTTCCTATTCATCTTACCTACATAGAAAGACCAACACCAATTGCAAACAACCAAATACACCACATTAAAGCTATTGCAATCAGCTGTGACACTGAATCTTATTTCCAGCCCTGAGTCGGGGTTTATAAAGCTATTGCTGGAATCAATATATTTGCAATGGTTGCAGTTGTTGCATGGAAAGGTTCCTTTCCTCCCATTAGTTAAACATGTCTCTCTCTTCCCTCCTGGGTAGCACAAGAGTCTCTTCAAAGATTTATTATTTTTTAAATAGGAAGTTTGGTCTATCTCCTACTATACTTCGAATATCAGGATTTTGGGTCAAAATGGGTGAATATTTCTTCACCACATCTGTCACTATATTTATATTACTTGAGTAGTATGTAGGCACACGTACAACATTAATTCCATCAACTTTTCCATTTGTTTGGAACTGGAACTTTTCTCATACTGGAAGCCGTGGTGATGTTGCTGAGTTTTTGTTTTCTTCATTCACATTTTATTCAACAAGATCTTTTTAGTGATCGTGGTGTTTGTGTTTACTATTTTGGTTGTGTTACAACTACACTTCCACATGGCTGATACTGCTCCACTGGAAGGGAATTCTGCTTTGCCTGGAGATTGGGAGTGGTTGACATGGGAAAGAGTACTGTCACAAAATGAGAATCCTTTGCTTACCATGATTTTCGATGGAAGAACCGAAGGTAATATATCGAACAGAAATGAGAATTATCAGCAGTTTTCTGTAATGTTACGTGACTTAGAGAATGATATGTATAAGCTCAAGCATTATGCTTGGCAGAGGCAACATCTTGAAGCCTGCCTGCATTTTTGAGTGATCCCAAGAGGCATGGGGGTGTTTTGTATGTCTTCATATGGGGATACACATCTATTGCTGCTTAAACAGTGGCAACAGCTTAGTCTTAATCTAAGCTACCAGTATATGAAGTTGATTATTGACTATTTCCACCCCATTGAAACAAAGTTGGTGAAGGAAATACAACGGACACACAACATTATGTCGGATAGATTTAAGGGGGAGCAATATGATAATGCCTTGAACAATCTATATATGAACATTTCATTATATGAGAAGAAACTGCAGTAAATGAAGCAACGTAAGCTGCAAAGTGACTTTAATGATTTTGCTTCAGGAAATGTGTTGACTTGGCAAAGGGACTCTATGCAGGTACCTATGCATTCTGAGCAAGTACTGACCACTTTAAACATTGAACCTTCTGTTTCTAATGCGTCAAAACGGTTCGATCAGGTTGGCATTCCATCAATAAACATACAGACTATCGAAGGAGGATCTACATTGGCCCACACACCTGCAATGTGAATAGAGGTTGACTCAACCCCTTCCCCCCCGCCTAACCAACAAGCATTGTCTACAGAGTCTTTGGGAGTGAGACCAAAATTGCTTCACCCAGGCACCCTTGATCATTTTTACCCCTACCTGTGAAACAACGAGAACCCCGTTACAAATCAAATGGGCGGCACAGTGGTGCAGCAGTTAACGTTGTCGCCTCACAGCAAGAGGTTCTCCGGTTCGATTCTCGGCTGGGGTGCCTTCTGTGTGGAGTTTGCATGTTCTCCCTGTGTTCGCGTGGGTTTCCTCCGGGTACTCCGGTTTCCTCCCACATTCTAAAGACATGCTTCTGGAGCATTTCTCCCCGGGCCTCCGCTGAAAACAGGATCTGTGGAACCTAGTCGGACATTCCCGGTCAACAAATGTTAACTAAATAAAATAAATAAAGGTCTGCGAGCAGAGGAAGACAGAAAAGGAAGAACTCAGAGAAAAACTTTGTTCCAAACAGAAGAAAGAGGTATTGAATGGCATGGTGGTGAATTTGTCAGACTATGAGCTCAATGAAGCAGACCTTTCCCTTGTGAACAAGGGCTTGCCATTTGTTCCTTCTAATATGAATGTAAGTGAGTTATTGACTGATTTGAAGTTGTTTGGACGAAATGTGGCTTTGAAATTGTTTTTTAAAGATGGTGTGCGAGAATGTCATGAGGTGGGAAGGCTTACAAAAGAAAGAACTCTTTTACTCTGATGATACTGGCTCATGTTGAAGCGTTCATTATGGCATGTGAAAAGGATATATATGACATGCTGTTTAACAAACATGGGGGTGGATTTTATAATCTAACTTTCACCCAGAGGCAAGCACTTTATTCACTTCGGAATAACACTAGTTTAACTATTAGACCTGCTGCTAAAGCAGGAGCAGTGGTTCTCCTTGATAAAAGTGACTATGATATGGCAGTGTATAGTATGTTGAGTGATGAGAATGTATATATTAAGTTGAGCGAGTTTCAATATTGTAAAATTCTGAAGAATGTGAACAATGTACTTTATGACTTGCTGATGTGTAGGCAGTTGGATGAAAGTCTATATACTTTTTACTAGTGGAACATCCATTGATACCATGTAGTAAAGGTCTGCCTAAGATTCATAAATCACTACAGAACCCCCCCCAATGAGACCCATAGTGGATGGAGGGGGAAGATGCACAGAACACCTTTCGATCTATGTGGAAGGTAAGTTGGGCCCTCTAGTAAGAGGTATTCCAACCATCCTGAAGGATAGTATACAGTTCTTTGATGATTTGAAACACTATGGAGAGGATAATGACATGCTGGATATTTTAATGGTAACAATGGATGTACAGAGTTTGTTTATGTCAATACGCAATGCCTATGGCATAGAAGCCATAAGGGCATTACTGAGTGAATAGGGTTCTTTCAGTAATAATGAGGTTATTCTACTCTGTACTTTGCTGGATCGTATTCTGTCTAACAATGTATTGATGTATGAAGAACATATGTATTTACAGCAATGGGGTGTTGCGATGGGCACCCCATGTGTCAATTCCTATGCGAATCTGGTGGTACACTACTGGGAGTTACAAAATCTGTTTAATAATGACTTTTTTAGTGACATTAAGTTCTATAGGTGTTTGGTGGATGATGATTTTATGTTGTGGGATGGGGGGATACCCCTGCTTGAGGAATTCATCACCTACATAGGAACAACCACCAGCTTTCTGGGGTTTGTAGCCTCTAATTCATTTGAAATGGTGGATTTGTTAGATGTGAGACTACATAAGGGTAAGAAGGGTAAAATAACTACAGGCCTTTTTCGTAAAGAATGTTGGCGTAACAGTTTGCTTGAGTATAGTAGCATGCATCCAAGGCATGTTTTTTCTAATATCATGAAAGGTCAATTGAACAGAATAAAAAGGATCTGTAGTGATAGAGATAGTTTAGAATGTGAAGTAGATCGTCTCAAACAATTGTTCTTAGATAGGGGTTATAAGGAGCCAGACTTCTCCATGGTAAAGAATGAGGTTATGAATGGAGTTGCTAGATCTCAAACTAGGGGCTTCGTTCCAAGGAAGGGCTACACACAAGGTGATGGGAAATATGGGATTTGGTTAATAATCAAATACACTACAGACAATAGGAAGGTGCAGGAGATTGTGAAGAAGAATAGGCATTTCTAGATGGCAGACAGAGATAAGATGAAGTTAGTTGGACAAATACTCAAGTTTATATATAAGAATAATCAGAACTTGAAACAGTTACAATGTGGGAATAGAACCTGTAACTCGACTATGGAGGGTGAACCTGGCACTTATCCGTGTAAAAAATGTAAGATGTTTAACAGTATGACGCATAGCCAAAAGTTTATCCATCCTGTATTGCAGTTTGAGTTTGAACCCATGTTTTGAGCTACTTGCAATTCTACTAATCTTATCTACTTGGCTACTTGTAATGGATGTAACTGTTTCTATGTAGGTAAGACCACAAATCACCTTAGAGACAGAGTGTACCACCATTTGTATGACATCAAGCATGGGAATTTAGGCAATGCTCTAGCAAAGCATATTGTGGAGTTTTCATTGCATAGTTTTAGTTTTAGGGTTTTGCAAATTGCTGTACCCAATAAGAGGGGTGGCAATAATGATAATTTTATAGAATGTGTGGAGTTAAAATGGATTTTAAGTTGCAAGCACACATTTACCCTGGCTTGAATAGTAGTATCTGTATCAAGCCAGCATTGGATGCATATCACTTTAGATAGCTTGCTTTTATCTAGGGACTGACTGTTTTTTTTTTTTTTTTAAACAAGTTTATTGTTTTTAACATACAAAATAAATGTCATAACAATTTTATACAAGCAATTAAAATAGAAATAGTTATAACATTCAATAAAATAACCAAAGTATTTACAAAGACATCCACTACAAATCAAATCAATTGATTAAACTATAATGTCATGCTATTGAAACTAAGATTTTTTTAACAGGTTTTGTAAAGTATCCCATATAATATAATAAGATGTTTTCTAGTAGTTCTTGATTTTATTGTCATCAATTCCATATGACACACTTCAGTCATAACATTTTTAAATTCATTAAATGAAGGAGGGTATCTGAAATCCAATTTCTGGTTATTATTTTTCTAGCCACTGCTAGAATAGACCATAATAAGGGAAGTTTAACTTTTTAACACTTTTAGGAACAGGTGTGTTAAATAATATAAGTGATTTAAAACAATGAAATTATCTGTGAAAAGGGCCTGCAAAAATCATTGATTAACTTCCAATATTCCTTCAATTTTATACAGTCATAAAACATATGTGCCCAATCAGCATTTATTTCTACATTACATCTTTTACATAAGTTGTCTTTATTATTTATTTTATTCATCATTAAAGGTGTATAGAACGATCTATGTAAAAATTTCCAAGTAAAAAGTCTCCAATTAATGGAAGAAGTAGTTTTATAAGCAGATTCCAATATATATTGTTTATCTTGTTGTTTTGGTGATTCACCATTAATAGAAATGAAATAATTCCAATATGTATCTGAACTGTAATGAGTTTCTTCTCTGATAATTTTATGTATGTATGAGAGCTTACCTTTATCAGAAACTCTATGTTGTAAATTTAATATCAAATAATCAATAAGTATTGGAACAGATTCTTTAACTGTTAAATACATTAAATCAATTTTATTAATAAGATGTTGTCTAAAAGTCTGAATTTCTAACCAACATGTTTCTCTCAAATCAAATTCTTGCTTTAAGAAGTCTAAATGTTTTACTTTATTATCAGACAGCAACTGATACCAATACTTTAGATCATTCTCTGTGACTAAAAGAGGTCTTTCAGAGGTGGTTGACAAAAGCATACCTTGTGTATACATTATAGGGAATAGAATAAAATTCCATTCCTTATACTTAGGATGCATGAATATAAAATTACGATAACTGATAATAATGTTTAATGGGTAACTAACTACATATTTTGGTGTAATGGATGAAGTACAAAATTCTTTTAGTAACCATAACATGGGGTTATTTACAATAATATTTTTATGTATTAAAGAGATTTTCATGAAGTGAATGCTAATTAGTTCCCAGTAATCCTTCCATCTTGCAACATATGACTGATCTATTAACAAAGTAATAACTTTTATAATAGAAGAGATAGTATATAAATTAAAGTCTGGAAATGAAATCCCCCTTGAGACCAGCTATTAGTATGTTTCTTTAATGCAATCCTAGGTCTATTAGGTGCCCATAAGAAATTTAACATTAGTGAATTCAATTTCTTAATAATTATTTTTGTAGGTGGGAGTATTATTGATTGTATTAAGTACAATATCTTAGGGAATACTATCATTTTAATAATTGTGAGTCTCTCTTCCATGGTGAGTAACATATTGTTCCAGCTATTGAAAAGATTTTGTATATTAAGAAGACAGGTACTATAATTATTATGTATAATAGATTTGATATCTTTAGTTAATATTATACCTAAGTAAGTTATCTGACCTGAGTTGGGTATATATTTGTTAAAATCATTAATGAGGACATTTTTTTGTGTGTATTGGTAATATTTTAGTTTTTTCTTCATTGAATATTAAACCAGAGATATTTTTAAAATCCATCATTTTATCAAATAAGGACTGCATAGAAGAGTTAGATCCAGCTGATGTAATTAGAACATCATCTGCAAAAAGTTGAATTTTAGATATTGTATTTTCATCTATATCAAATCCTTCTATATCAGTACTGTTTCTGATCAAATTAGCCCAAGGCTCCATTATTAAAGTAAATAATAGTGGAGAGTGGACACCCTTGTTTTGTACCTTTTAAAATGGGTATTTTTTGTGAGACATATGTTCCTATCTTAATGTAAGCCAGTGCTCCTTTATATAGATGTTCAATTAGATTTACAAATGCATCTGAGAAGTTTGTGCACTTCAGTAAGATAAACAGGTAGTCCCAACTTACTGAATCAAATGCTGAACTTATATCGAGACTAATAAGTGTTAAATCTTTCTTTTTCCTATTTGCAAAATCAATTAACGTTAAAGTTCTCCTTATATTATCAAAAGTATTTCTATTTACAATAAAGCCTGTCTGGTCTATATCTATAATGCCTGGGATGATTGTCTTTAATCTATCAGCAAAAATACTCATAAACATTTTGTAGTCAACATTATGTAATGAAATAGGTCTATATGAAGTGCATCTGGTTGGGTCTTTATTGGGTTTTAAAATTGGTGAAATAAATTTGTATTGCCAAGATGGGGGGAGTTGTTAACTCATTTTGGGCCAAAATAAAAACCTTATGTATTAATGAGTAAGTACTTTTGGGAAGAATTTTATAGATCTCTGGTATAATACCATCATTACCTGGTGCTTTGTTTGATTTAAGCTTGTTTATTTGTGTAATAACCTCTGTATATGAAATATTTTTATCCATTAGTTTAGTCTGTTGTTTATTAAGTTTTTTGTTCATGTTTGTAGTTATAAATTTCTTTATTTTATCTTTAGGCTCCATGTTAATGTTATTATGATTCATTTTGTGAAAGTGATTTCTAAATTCATCTAATATTTCTGGTAAACTAGAAACATTCTTCTTTTTCCTTGGAGAGAAAATTTCTTTGATATGATTTTGTTTATTCAACCTTTTTGTTTTATTTTTAAGTCTATGTAAGTATTTGGGACTTATTGAGTAAGACAAAAACTTATATTTCTCTAATGTTATTTTAACTTTATGAGTTAAAATTTCTTTGTATTTCTCATTTAATTTATTTATTTCTTCAATGACTTGGACTGACTGTTTTTTAATTGATTGTTTTATTACTTGAGATTATTTAATTAGTCAACCTCTGATGACATGATTAAATGTTGCACTGAGACTATATATAATGATGTGTTTTAATGAGTTTTGCAAGGATCTGATGAAGCATAGGGTGTCTACATGAAAGCGCTTGTTCTATCTATTAAACTGGAACTTTTATCATACTGGAAGCTGTGGTGGTCTTGCTGAGTTTTTGTTTTCTTCATATTAATATAGCCCTAAAACATAATAAAATAATTCAAATAAGAATAATATTTTATATTATATTAGCATAACTACTTAAAGAGGCTTCTATTCTTCAACATGGGCTTGACTGGTATTCTATCGTTCAGCCCTCTGGCTCTGTCTACCCTTAATCTAATGATCCACCTATTCTCTGAGATCTCTGTATGGTCGACTACATCTCCCCCTCTCTCACTTTCAGTAACTTTCTCAACTATAAGGAACCTAAAAGGGTGTGAAGTGTCAGTCTTAAACACATGTTTGGCTAAAGCATTGGTTTGGACCTCATCCCCAGTATTCATAGGTTCATAGGTTCATAGGTTCATACTAGGCTATCTGCCCTAGGGCATTTATAAGCCTAGCCAGAGTGTGTTTGGCTTTCACCACCCATTTTAAATTAATTTTGCGATGCCCTTTTTCGAGGTTAGTATACTGTGCCTCTGTCTAACAGTGACACAGAAGTGATACCCGGGGTAAACCTACGATCTCCCATCCACTCATCAAGAGTCCTCGTGAAGAGAGTCAGTGAGGGACTCTGCCTAGCCTGGACTGGGATTTTATTCCAGAGTGAAGGGAGCCTCTAGGTTATGAATCTGTCCCTACAGCATGTCCTATTTATTTCAGTGCTGATGTTCATGTCTCTCGAGTGCATAGCTCATGGGATTTGGATTTTTTGAGGTGCAGCATGTCCATTAATTCCGGGTTGGACATGGCTTTATACATCAGGCACAGATCACCTCTGAGCAGGCGGTATGCCACTGAGTAGAGCTGGAGTTTCTTTAACCGGGCAGCATATGGCATCTGTTTGAGCCCTTTGATCCTCTTGGTGAGGTACTTTTGGGGTCTTTCCAGTTGCTGCAGGGGTCTGGTAAGGTACATCCCAAAAGGGCCATTGTACTCAATTATGGGCCTGATGAGGGATGAGTAAAGAGGCATGATGACCTCCCCTGATCTAGATGTGAATCCCTTCACGATTAGGTGGGCTATATAAAATGTTTTTCTAACCACTTTGGCCACGTGGTTGTCAAATGAGAGATTGCTATCAACTTGGGTCCCCAGGTTCCTAATTACTTCTTCTGTACTTAATGGATTACCACCTATGTGGTAATTTGTGGGCACTTTGTTTTTGCCAAAGGGGATGACTATACACTTTTTGGCATTTAGCTTGAGGCCATGGCTCTGGCACCAGTTGTCTGTTTCTATGAGGACCTTTTGAAGGATGCTTGTGTCGGCTGGAGAGTCAATTATGGCACCCTATTAGCAGTCATCTGTGAACTTGGTCAGCCACAGTCCTTCCATGTTGGCCTGTACCTCCGAGAAATATATACCGAACAAGAGAGGTCCCAGGACTGAGCCTTGTGGGACACCACTTGTAACTGGTTTGGAGTCTGATATGGCTCCAGCAATTCTAACCAAGTGGGTTCTGCCCTTGAGCCAGTTTGGAACCCATCTAGTGACATAGGGGTTTATATTTAAGCTGGTGAGCTTATCTATAATGCCCGAGTGGGGTATTGTATCAAAGGCTTTTGCGAGGTCCAGGTAGGCTGTGTGGACTACCTTCCCCTCGTCAATGGCCTTGGTGACTGTTTCAAAGAAATTGACCAGGTTTAAGAGGCAGGATCTGCCCTTAACAAAGCCAGACTGGGTAGGATCCAGTGTCTGTAGGTCCCCAATATCTTTATTTATGAGGTCCATGATGATCCTTTCCATAGCTTTGCAGACCAAGCTAGTCAGGCTTATGGGGCAATAGTTTCCAGGATCCGTTGAGGCACCACCTTTGTGGAGAGGGACCACTGTTGCTGTATGCCACTCTTTGGGTACATATCCTGTAGTAAGGCTGAGATTGAACAGTAGTTTTATGTTTGGCTTTAGCTCTTCTTGGAGTTCATGTAGGATGCAGCCTGGGACATCGTCTGGTCCCATTGATGCTGTGTTTTTTGCTTTGGAGAGGGCAGCTCTTACCTGAGCATCTGAGATGTCAGGGGGGCAGCACTCTGCTGGGATAGATATTTGCCCTTTTGGTGGGGAGGGGGGGTTTGCGCTGAACCTGTCAGCTAGGATGTTGGCAATGTCTGTGGGTTCAGTGTATTTTTGTCATTTTGGACTAATTCTGAGCATATCTGGGAATTCCCACCCAGGTTCCTAACATAACTAAAGAAAGCCTTGTGATTATCCTTAGTGTCCTGTGCAATTTTTCTCTTGAAGCTGGCCTTAGACGATCTTATGAGTGCCCATAGTTTTTTGCTAATACTGATCAGAGATGCCTTCCCTTTTTGGGATTTTGCTCTATCATGTAGTAGCTTCCTCCTTCTATTGTATAGTTTGTTTATGGCTGGGGTCCACCAGACAGGATGTCTGCCTTTGGAGGATTGGGTCTTGGTTTTATTTGGGATTGCATGATCCATGCATTCCAGAAGGTGTTCATAGAATGCGTTTATAAAGGATTCTGCAGTCTGGGCTGTATTTTCCACAGGCCCGAGGGCTTTGAAGGATTCCACCTCGGTTTTGAGGAGTGTGAAATTTGCTTTAGAGAAGTTTTTCACTGTGATTTTCTGGGCAGGGGCTGGGGTCGGGATGTGAATATCCAGTGAGATTAGTTTATGGTCTGATCTTACCAGAGAGGGATACACTTCTGGTCTGGAGCATAGAGTCCCCATGTTGGTGATGATCAGGTCCAGTATGCTTTCCCCTCTTGTGGGAGTGGTAACAAGTTGTTCCATAGCATTTGAGTTTATAAACTCTAGGAGCCTTTGGGCTAGGGTGTTGGAGTTAGAGTAATGCTCCCAGTCTATGTTTGGGTAGTTGAAGTCACCCAATATAATGGTGTTTGGAGAGACCTTCATATTTTCCAGTGTTCTCAGGAAGGCCGAGTGGGGTTCCTGGGTTTGGGAGGTCTGTAACAGGCTATAAACTGGAAGGCAGTTTTACCCACTGTTAGTTGCACATGGATAGTCTCTGATGCTTTGTGCTGTGCCACCAACCTGGAGGTGTGGGTATCTTTGATGAATATTGATACTCCCCCTCCTTTTGTGGTTCAGTCCAAGTTTTGGGGCCAAAAATCATGGTATGAGGTATAACCTGGTAGTCCTGGGGTGCTCTCATGAGCCATGAACCAGGATTCTGTTACTGCACAGATTTTGATGTTCTCCCTGCTAAGGAGAGTTTTGAGTGCATGCATCTTGAGGTTTAGACTTCTGGCATTGAGTAGTATTACTCTTAGTTTCTTAAGCCCTTGTGATACCTATGGAGGTGGGTTTGTCTTTTGAGCCTTGCCTAAAAAAGGCACTATGGGGGTAGCAATAGCCTTTTCCAATATCCGAAAGCCCAGGGGTGATAGGTGCAAGCTGTCCCTAGCGAAGCATCGTGGCTTGTCGAGCATGTCATCCCAGGCTGACAGGCATTGGATCCCCTTTGAATGACACCAATACTTAAGCCAATTGTTGAAATTGATCATCTTTTCTTCATATTGTGGCATAATTCTTGGTGAGGGTAAGATGCTTCTCAAGGTCAGGGTCATACCGGCCTGGGCTACATGCTCGGAGCACTCCTCTATGTCTCTTTTCATGTAGTCCAGGGAGGTACGTCTCAGGTCATTCACACCAGCATGGACAATAACTGAGTCATATTTGTACTTGCCTTGGAGTGACCTGAGTGCTTGTGTTATGTGGCAGATCCTAGCGCCCGACAGGCAGCTCACCGTGACCTTCTCCTTGTTCAGCCTGGTGAGTGGGACGTCAGTGTGCCTGACGATAGAGTCACCTATTACAAGTGTATCAGGTGTGTTGTTTAGCCTTAAGGGCTATGACTGTTCAGCACACTGGCTTTGTGAGCTATGTGTTGCATGTGTTTTGTTTTGGGGTAGCGGTTGCTTGGGTGTCTGCTTTGGAGGTCTCTGCTGCTTAGGCAGATTTTTATTTATAGCCTCCGAGTATATTTTTGTGTGTTTATGTGTTTGGTTTGCTGTCGTGGTAGGTCTATGTGAGACTGGAATTGTAGTGAGTGTGGTTTCCTTCTCCTCCTGACTGGTTATGCCAGTACTGAGTTGAGAGAGCTTAGCCTCCAGTTTGGCTATATGGTTGCATCTCTCACATGTGTTGGAATTTGTTGGGAGGAGGAGAGGGTTGTCTGTATACATGAGGCAGTTGTAACATTGCCTCAAGATTCCCAGATTCTCCAGCTGGACTGGAGAGGAGATTGACAACTGACCTTTGGACATGCTGGAATAGTATTGGGAATTCCTTTATAATTGAAAAAAAGGGGCAATGGGGAACAAGGTACTCAAGGGGAGTTTGTGAGGGTGTAGTGCTTTTAATTTTTTAGTGCTGACTTAGTGAGCAAGTGCCAGGTAACTTAAATGCAATGTGTTACAGGTAACTTAAATGCACAAATGACAAACAGTAACTTTCTTTCAAGTGAAACAAGGAAATAAGTACAGTAAGCAATGCAGATATCACTAGGGATCCACAGAAGCACTGAAAAGCTGCATTTTAGGTGGAATTAGCGCCTCAGGGAAATAACACGCAAACAAAAGCATACAAACAAAGCTAGATTCAGCAGGCCTGGATCTAGTCTATGCTACAGCAAACAAGGTGTACCAATTTCAGTAAGAAACAGTTCAAATATGCAGGCACTATAAGCCTTTAACCAGGAATTCCCAGCTCAGAAGGGCAGAGTCCAACCTCTCCTCCCACAAGAGTGCAGACCACGAACCCTCTTAATGTAAAATAACTGGCCTGAAGCCCAAGTTCTTAAACCAGAATTAATACACTTTTAGAATAACAGACACTGAGCCCTCAATCAGCAGTTCCCAACTTAGAAGGATGTAAGCTACCTGTTGTGCCACTACAGTGCAGACCACAAACCTTCTTAATGTAAAACAACTGGTCTGAAGCCCAAGTGCTTCAACTAAAAGGCTTAGAATGAGTTACACCAAGCAGTAATAAATACAATTGAGTACTTTTAAGATGACGCAAAAGCAAAATAAAGTAGGAAAAAACACAAATACAGTAAAAGCAGATACATTTTTTTTCAAGTGGAAAGAGAGAAAGGAAAGAGAGAAAGGTGTGGCAGAAACTAAGCTAATTGGCCTTCTCAAATGTTTTCCCTGTACTGGGTAGAATGAGGTAATGATACTAGACTGGAAGGAGGGTCCCAGATCAAATTTACACTACTGCAAAAATGTTTCTCACAGCTGAAAAGCAGCAGTGAGCCTTTAAATGAAAGTTTTAAACAGCTAAAGGAACCTAGAGATGTTCTCTTACTCTAAATCTAAACTTCCTATTTATCTTACCTACATAGAAAGACCAACAGTAATTACAAACAACCAAACACACCACATTAAAGCTATTGCAATCAGCTGTGACATTGAATCTTATTTCCAGCCCTGAGTTGGGGTTTATAAATCTATTGCTGGAATCAATATATTTGCAATGGTTGCAGTTATTGCATGGAAAGGTTCCTTTCCTCCCATTAGTTAAACATGTCTCTCTCTTCCCTCCTGGGTAGCACAAGAGTCTCTTCAAAGATTTCTTATTTTTAAATAGGAAGTTTGGTCTATCTCCTACTATACTTCGAATATCAGGATTTTGGGTCAAAATTGGCAAATATTTCTTCACCACATCTGTCACTATATTTATATTACTTGATTAGTATGTAGGCACATGTACAACATTAATTCCATCAACCTTTCCATTTGTCTGAACACCTGCATTTTTAGAAAAGCAAGGTTTGCCTATATCTCCCCTCCACGTAACTGTCTTTTACAAAATCTCATGTGTACTTACTACAAATCTCCTCTCTAAATCACCCAATTAATTTTGAAAAACTTCGTCATCAGCTGTCAATCTAGAGGCCCTTAAGACTTGGCCTTTTACTACATTTCTAAAGATGTGTTTTGAATGCGTACTTCTTCTGTGTAATAGGGTATTCCTGTGGCACTCTTTCCTATGCTTTCTAGCAGAAAAACATCCTTCCACATCATTGGACACTCTAAAGTCAAAGAAACTAATAATGTCAAATGAACTATTTAAATCAAACCTCAAAAAGGTGGTGGTGCTAATAATTTCTTGGCAAAAAATATTTAAGGCTGTCATATTTCTATTCTATAACATAAAAAGATCATTAACAAAGCGTCTATATGCAACAAAGAGAATAAGAGAACATCTCTTGAATATTAGGAATGAGGTCCAAACCAATGCTTTAGCCAAACATGTTTAAGGCTGACACTTCATACTCTTTTAGGTTCCTTATAGTTGGGAAAATTAGTGAAAGTGAGAGAGGGGGAGATGTAGTCAGCCGTACAGAGACCTCAGAGAATAGGTGGAACATTAGATTAAGGGTAGACAGGGGCAGTGGGCTGAATGATAGAATACCAATGAAGCCCATTTTGAAGAATAGAAGCTCTTTAAGTAGTTATGCTAATATAATATAAAATATTGTTCTTATTTGAATTATTTTATTATGTTTTTAGGGCTATATTCATATGTAAATGTTTTATACAGAAGTGTTGTTTTATATAGAAGTGATGTCTTGCTTAGATATTATGTAATATATTTTCACCAGCCTTGTGAAGGTAAATCTGACAAATTGGATTACTAGAACAATGATGTGATTGGTGATAAACTTATGTTGAGTCAGTATAAATACACTTAAGCTTTTTACTTGTGATATAGGTCTGATGAAGTGGTGTATGTTCACTAAGAAAGCGCTTACCGAATAAAACTGTGTTTTTCACACATTGTGCTTCTTGCTTTTGGTTGGTCCATTGGATGCTGCTGTGGAATATTTTGAATTTATTTTTATTCAGCGGTCCATTTATATGAGCTGTGACCTTACTTGTGTATAATGGTTAAGTTGTTTACCTCACAGAAACAAGGTACAAGATTTGATTCTCAGTTTGAGATGCATGGCTATGCTTAAAAAGACAACTCTTCCAAAACACTCTTTCTTCCTTGCTCACACAACATCTCATCTCCAAATTCCTTAAGATTACCTTCCTCAATACAATCATCAATAATAACAAATGGACCTTGCTAGACAACATTTTCTCTCTCTCTGTAAGAAGACCATATTACTACCATATGAGAAACCTGGTCAGGCGATGACTTCTGGCCCTCTCCTTCTGCATTTATATCTACTAACTAACTTATCCCTAGAGAAAATAAACCAGGCAGTATAGTCAGAAGAGGTGCAATGCTTCTTATAAAATAGTGCCCAGTTCTTGCCCTATTATACAACAGAACCTCTAACAATATTGATGATAGGTGCCCTGATTGGATAACAGCTCATATTACTCTTGGGTGACACACTCGTCTTTTCATAGAATCTTTATATATTCCACCTCCCAGTGCCACAATAATATTACACCAAACTCTTCTTAGTATGTTCCCTAAAGGTTGTGAGGAAAGTTGTATTAGAATGGATCAATGCAACATTATTGTTTTAGGCCCAGATAAACCCCAACTTAATAAGATGCTACATAGTCATAATCTAGAACAGATAAAAAAAAAAAAACTCAACAGACTAAACCTGCAAACTGGCAATCACTCTACCTCTGACCTTATGACATTAAGCACAGAAACACACACACACATTAACATACAACTCAATTCCATCAGTTACTGCCACCCAGTTTAATTATGTTGATATTTTAAAACCAGAATAGCCCCATTTGAAATTACTAAACACCCAATCAAGTAACACAAACTGAGAAATGACAAAGCAGGCTGGTGTTACAAGAAACAAGGATAAAATTTATTCTTAAGCATTTTCGTAACATATTAAAGTTGACTTCTTCAGTAAAAACAGAGTGCCTCCACCCCACTCCTTAAATATTCATTACAAACACATTACAAACAAATTTGTAAAAACACCATAGCCATTTAAAGGTACAGACTCCCTGTTTGCTCCACAATTATACATGCAAGATAAAAAATAACCATAAAACATGATTCAACATGTACTTTAAACTTAGTATTTTGACAAAAAATTATAAAGTGAACAATTGAATAAAAAATCAACAATTAGATGAAAAAATCAACAATTAGATAAAAAAAACAGCTTTTAACCTCAAAAAGCTGGTTATTGAAACCATTTCATTCAACCCTGGAAAAATATTGGTGTTGACCCTTAATTGCCATAACAGTTCTTTGTATTCAAACCAGTAATCCATAGGACCTCCTCTCTCATCCATAGTCAGCTGTTCAAGAACTGTGAATTTAAAATTGTGACCTGGGTGGGTATTGACGTGCTTGGCCAGTGAAATTTTTAGGTTCATTTTCCTAATGTCATATAAATGCTGGTAAATATGTGTATGAAAGGCATTTTTGGTCTTGCTAATATAAAAACAAGCACACTTCTGAAAGATACCAGCATATATGACATTCTAACTGCTACGGTTGTACTTATACTGAAATTTCTCCCATCCATATCCATTAAGAAAAACACTGTCACCTTCCAAAATATACTTGCAGTGTGTACACTACTTGCATTTGGACATTCTCCCTAATGCTCCAGCCATATTGACACCTTTCTTCCTCTCTAAGATATTTTTAACACTGGTGTCCTTTCTGTACACTACCACAGGGGCTTCTCCTACTCTCTCTCTTATGGCATTGTCTCCTGCCAAAATAAACCAGTTCTTGTAGACAATATCCCGAATCAGTGGGAACTGAGGGGTGTAAGTTAATATAAAACCATGGTGAAAATGACCAGAGGATGAATCCCTGCTCTCCAAAGAAGCACACAATCTGGAGATTTCAATCCCTAGTAAGGGATAAAAATGTCCCTCAAGTCTCTTCCTAGTCACTTCATCAAGAAGAGGTAACACAAATTGCTCAGGATAGCCACTTTGTACCAATATATTCAATAAAATGTCCCTTTCTGCATAAAAATCATCCATCCTGCTAGTCATGCAAGCCAACCTGACTCCCTGCCCCTTAACCAGGGAGCGTTTCTGATGTACAGGATGCCCACTCTCATAATGAAGTAGGGAGTTTGAATAGGTTGGTTTTCAATATATGGTAGAATAAAATTGTGCAGAGGTATAATCCTTGCTAATCCTGATGTCCAGGTAACTGATGGAATCTACATGAGTTTCCATAGTGAATTCCAAGAAATGTAGTGCTAGAATTGAGGAACAAAAAAAATTCATCCAACTGGTCATGGTTACCTTTCCATAAAATCAGGATGTCATCAAGGTAACGTCCATAAAACTTACACCATGACATCCCTGTAGATGGAAAAACTATGGAAAGTTCCCACTGAGTCAGGACTATGTTTACAAAAACTGGGGCACAGGCTGCACCCATAGCCACACCTGTACTCTGTTAGAACAATTGACCCTCATAGACTACAAAACTATTCTCCAAAACAAGTTCCATCAAAGTTCTCAGAGTCAAAATTTTGGTATGTGAAAAATTGGAATGCTGACATAAAAAATCATAAAACATATCCACTCCTTCTGTGTGAGGTATTACATTAAATAAATCCTTCACATCTATAGTGGAAAAAATAATGTCATTGCCAAAGTATTCCTGTTTTATTTTTTTGAGACAATCCCAGGAGTCTCTGATGATATGTGAAAAAGAACTTAAACAGTTCTTTAACTGTATGTCTAAGAATTTAACTATTGGCAGAGTCTTAGATCCTTTTGCATCCACAATTGGTCTTAAGGGTGGGTGCGAGATATTCTTGTGGATCTTAGGGATCCCGAAAATAGTGGGAATCCTCGGGTGCTTTTGAGTACAGTAGTTGAATTCTACTTTTGAAATTTGGTTGTTCAAAAGTAAATCCATGAGGACCATATCAACATGACTGTATGCTATATTGAGTTAATTCTGGGAAACCTGCTGGTACCCTTCCCCCAATAAGTGACTTAACATACTGTCAGAGTATCTCTCTTGGTCCATAACCACCAATCCTCCTCCCTTGTCCGGTTTCATGACCCGGATGTTTTTTTGTTTGATATACCATTGAATAAGGATATTTCCTTCTGAGTAAGGTTATGTGGTATGGTGCAAGATTTTTTCCTAGCGAGGTCTCTGATGTCATTCGAGCATATACTTTGAAATAGCTGAATTGAAGGACATAAAGAGGGATTTGCTACACTGGCTTTTCTACATGTCTCAGCAGTATTGTATACCTGATTGCCGTCACCCAGAGTCACATTAAAATTCAATTTCCTGGTAAACAGCATTAAGTCAAGCAATGTTTTTTCTAAATTAAATTTCCTCAAAGGCACAAAATTAAGGGCCTTCTGAAAGAGGTTGGCCCATTCTTTAGTAACCAGGGTACTGCTCAAATTGTAAATTTTGAAGTCATGATGGTCATTTTCAATGATTTCCACTTCGCCATTCGTACTATCAGATGACAAACTGGTATTCAGTGCAGTTCTCCCGTCTCCCCCTCCCTCTTCCACCCCCTTGTTGGTACTGTGGGGGATGAGAATGTTGTTCGCCCTGGTATATCATGTTCGAAGGCCTCCTGAACTGGTGATTTTGCTGCCGAATTCTCTCTGACCTCCTCAGGGCTGGGCCTAAAGGGATGGGACCGGGGTTATTGTCGCCTTGATACTCAGATTCAACCATACCCTCATCAATAAAAACATCATTATTGTTGTTAGAGTTAGTGGTACCATTGTTTACATGACCATTTACACTTAAGGGATAAGCTACACCACTTTCGTAATCATTAGCATCCCTTAACAATTTCTTATTCTTCTTTTCTTTAATTTTGTCCATAACCTTGTCAATATTTACAAAAATAGTATTATATTCATTGAGCTTGTTAGAAAAATTAACTTAATTAGCTTATCCCTTAAGTGTAAATGGTCATGTCAACAATGGTACCACTAACTCTAACAACAATAATGATGTTTTTATTGACGAGGGTATGGTTGAATCTGAGTATCAAGGTGACAATAACCCCGGTCCCATCCCTTTAGGCCCACCCCTGAGAAGGTCAGAGAGAATTCAGCAGCAAAATGGAGGCCTTCAAACATGATATGCCAGGGCGAACAACATTCTCATCCCCCACAGTACCAACAAGGGGGTGGGAGAGGGAGGGGGAGACAGGAGAACTGGCACTGAATACCAGTTTGTCACCTGATAGTATGAATGGCGAAGTGGAAATAATTGAAAATGACCATCATGACTTCAAAATTTACAATTTGAGCAGTACCCTGGTTACTAAAGAATGGGCCAACCTCTTTCAGAAGGGCCTTAATTTTGTGCCTTTGAGGAAATTTAATTTAGAAAACACATTGCTTGACTTAATGCTGTTTACCAGGAAATTGAATTTTAATGTGACTCTGGGTGACGGCAATCAGGTACACAATACTGCTGAGACATGTAGAAAAGCCAGTGTAGCAAATCCCCCTTTATGTCCTTCAATTCAGCTGTTTCAAAGTATATGCTCGAATGACATCAGAGACCTCGCTAGGAAAAAATCTTGCACCATACCACATAACCTTACTCAGAAGGAAACCTCCTTATTCAATAGTATATCAAACAACAAAACCATCCAGGTCATGAAATCGGACAAGGGAGGAGGATTAGTGGTTATGGACCAAGAGAGATACTCTGACAGTATGTTAAGTCACTTATTGGGGGAAGGGTACCAACAGGTTTCCCGGTATGAACTCAATATTGCATACAGTCATGTTGATATGGTCCTCATGGATTTATTTTTGAACAACCAAATTTCAGAAGTAGAATTCAACTACTGTACGGAAAAGCATCTGAGGATTCCCACTATTTTCGGGATCCCTAAGATCCACAAGAATATCTCGCACCCACCCTTAAGACCAATTTTGGATGCAAAAGGATCCAAGACTCTCCCAATAGCTAGGTTCTTAGACATACAGTTAAAGAACTGTTTAAGTTCTTTTTCACATATCATCAGGGACTTCTGGGATTGTCTTAAAAAAATAAAACAGGAATATTTTGGCAATGACATTATTTTTTCAACTATAGACGTTAAGGATTTATTTAATGTAATACCTCACACAGAAGGAGTGGATATGTTTTATGATTTTTTATGTCAGCATTCCAATTTTTCACATACCAAAATTTTAACTCTGAGAACTTTGATGGAACTTGTTTTGGAGAATAGTTTTGTAATCTATGAGGGTCAATTGTTCAAACAGAGTATAGGTGTGGCTATGGGTGCAGCCTGTGCCCCAGTTTTTGCGAACATAGTCCTGACTCAGTGGGAACTTTCCATAGTTTTTCCATCTACAGGGATGTCATGGTGTAAGTTTTATGGATGTTACCTTGATGACATCCTGATTTTATGGAAAGGTAACCATGACCAGTTGGATGAATTTTTTTTTTTGTTCCTCAATTCTAGCACTACATTTCTGGAATTCACTATGGAAACTCATGTTGATTCCATCAGTTACCTGGACATCAGGATTAGCAAGGATTATACCTCTGCACAATTTTATTCTACCATATATCGAAAAACAACCTATTTGAACTCCCTACTTCATTATGAGAGCGGGCATCCTGTACATCAGAAACGCCCCCTGGTTAAGGGGGCAGGGAGTGAGGTTGGCTCGCATGACTAGCAGGATCAATGATTTTTATGCAGAAAGGGAAGTTTTATTGAATATGTTGGTACAAAGAGGTTATCATGAACAATTTGTGTTACCTCTTCTTGATGAAGTGACTAGGAAGAGACTTTAGGGACATTTTTATCCCTTACTAGAGAATGACATCTCCAGATTGTGTGCTCCTTTGGAGAGCAGGGATTCATCCTCTGGTCATTTTCACCATGGTTTTATATTAACTTACACCCCTCAGTTCCCACTGATTCAGGACATTGTCTACAAGAACTGATTTATTTTGGCAGAAGACAATGCCATGATAGAGTAGGGGAAGCCCCTGTGGTAGTGTACAGAAAGGACACCAGTGTTAAAATATCTTAGAGAGGAGGAAAGGTGTCCATATGGCTGGAGCATTAGGGAGAATGTCCAAATGCAAGGAGTGTACTCACTGCAAGTATATTTTGGAAGGTGACAGTGTTTTTCTTAACGGATATGGATGGGTGAAATTTCAGTATAAGTACAACTGTAGCAGTAAGAATGTCATATATGCTGGTATTTGTCAGAAGTGTACCTGTTTTTATATAGGCAAGACCAAAAATGCCTTTCATACATGTATTTACCAGCATTTATATGACATTAGGAAAATGAACCTAAAAAAATCACTGGCCAAGCACGTCAATACCCACCCAGGTCACAATTTTAAATTCGCAGTTCTTGAACAGCTGACTATGGATGAGAGAGGAGGTCCTATGGATTACTGGCTTGAATACAAAGAACTGTTATGGCAATTAAGGGTCAGCGCCAATATTTTTCCAGGGTTGAATGAAATGGTTTCAATAACCAGCTTTTTGAGGTTAAAAGCTGATTTTTTTTATCTAATTGTTGATTTTTTATTCAGTTGTTCACTTTATGATTTTTTTGTCAAAAGACTAAATTTAAAGTACACGTTGAATCATGTTTTATAGTTAGTTTATTTTTATCTTGCATGTATAATTGTGGATCAAACAGGGAGTCTGTATGTTTAAATTCCTATGGTGTTTTTTACAAATTGGTTTGGAATGTGTTTGTAATGAGTATTTAAGGAGTGGGGTGGAGGCACTCTGTTTTATCTGCAGAAGTGAACTCTAATCTGTGACGAAAGCACTTAAGAATAAATTTTATCCTTGTTTCTTGTAACACCAGCCTGCTTTGTGATTTCCCATTTGAGATTATTTGTGGTAGACCATTCCCACAAAACAGACTTTTACTCCTCAACACCCTACTATCACTCATCGTCTGGACACCATTTTACTCTTAAACTGAGCCTTGGAGTGCTTTGTCATACTTTACTGCTATATTAGTAGGCATTCAAGAATCTATTTTCCTACTTAGATACAGATACATTTAAGAGCACAAAAAATACCCTATGCTGGCTGACAGTATTAAAAAATTAAGCAAAGGGATTCCACCTGGAGTGCCTGGAAATCAAATCCCAACAATACACAGTTATTTCATATATCTCTAGAGCTCAGAAAAGCAACACACACTGCAAAAATAGTGTGAAAGCCCTCTTCCTAAGACAGAGACAACAATCCTTTTTAGCCCAGCCAAAATACTTTTGGAAAGAAATAAGATGTCTTACTGTCCATATCAATGATTCTACTGCCTCCCTAACCATTAATGCTTTCCAAAACCCAGACATCCATAAACAATTTAAGAATATGCTACTTTCCTCCATAAAGAACATAATCCACTCCTTACCCTATCTTCTAGTCAGACACACCACACTAACAATACCTCATTACAACTATATCGTCTAATTTCGTAGGCAGTCTCTTAACACTTCACTGCCATCACTACTAAACTAAACAAACTTGATTCTCTCCTGACATTATACTCCTCTGGTTCCAAGTTTAACACACTGCAATCCAACTCCTTAAGACCTCAGCAGAAATAATTGTCGAGCCATTTACTCACATTTTAATTTATACTTCACTGCTGGTAAAGCATCTACTGTAGTCAAACATTCCATCACAATTCCCTTATGCAAATACATAAACCATCAGATCTTAAGAATATCAGAACAAATTCTAATTTATGTCATATAACAACATTTTTGAAAAATTCCAATATAATCAACTCCTAGCACATGCACACACACACACACACACACACACACACACACACACACACACACACACACACACACACACACACACACACACAAAATCCCTTTTTTCCCATTTTTGCATATGGGGTTGGGGTGTCACTTCACCACTGACAATCATCGCTAGCCAAAGTTTAGACCCCCGGGTGGCTAGTCCTGCTGTGATAGTTTTTCCACACCACAATCACATGCACACTCATACCTATGGCCAATTTAGTGTGTCCACTCCACCTACTGCAAGTCGTTGGAATGTGGGAGGAAACTGCAGCACCCAGAAGAAACCCATGCGATCACAGGGAAGACATGCAGACTCCACACAGAAGGCACCCCAGCCGAGAATCAAACCGTGTAACCTCTTGCATATATATATATATATATATATATATATATATATATATATATATATATATATATATGGTTTGCCATCAAAATGGCATTTATCACCTTGGAAGGGTGAAAGGCACTTTCCAAAGGTGTTGTAACACTGATTTTTAAAATGATAAATCTACAAGAGCGAATGCTGGTGTTCATTCACTCTTCTGGATTTATTTTGAATGTAGATTGCACTATAGTGGGGATCGGGAAATGTATCCTTTCCTTCACTGTAGTGCAATCCTGGAGTCTGTATATATAAGTAGCAGAGGGGGTTGTGTGTTCCTAGCTCATAACCACAAGTGTAGGTATTTTCAGTAAAGTCGACATTCTTGAGTTGTTGACTTTCCTTAATTCCCACTTTCAGTTATATGAACAATTTATTATTGGATTTTACCACATTTCAGGTCACATACATGAACACTCGCACTAGTGAGATGCGAGATTTTGATATATATATATATATATATATATATATATATATATATATATATATATATATATATATATATATATGTGTGTATATTCATATATGTGCTGCTTTGTGATCAGCAACATTGGATTAGAAACTATTTTAATACTACTACAGCTCTTTCACCAGCCGGAGACTCACTATATAGTAATAAGATTAGTAAAGGTCAGATTTCTGCAGGCACATTAATTTATCTTAATGGGGCCTTTGAAGCTGTGAACTATTCACTACTATCCAAAATCTTTATAGATCCAGCCTTGTGGAAAATGCTTTTTCCCTGGGTGCACAGTTACATACAAAATTCCAGATATGTGCAAATAATTAATTATTTGATAAAAAGACAATGTGATATTGGCATAATGCAATGCCCAGACCTTGGACTAATACTTCTTCCATTGTCATAAATGATATTGCATTTGATCTCCATAGCCTAAAATGTATAGGGCTGGATTCCATAAAGTTCACAGAAGCTATTTACAGGCAGCACAGCATACTGAATTAAGACTTCAGTGCACCTGCTGCAGACATGATTTAAGAAGACTCATTGAAGGCAGTCCAAGTACTTAGCTATTTAGAGTTGGATAATTACAGATTCCACGCATGCCCGTCTGATTCCAAAACACATTGTGCACACACAACGCAAATTAAATGCAACAAACTGCCACACCAACTCTGCTTCTGTAATTACTGGCATATGCTTTACAGATCACAAGGAATAAAAGCTAATACTACAGAGTATGTCAAATTCTATAACAAAAAAACCCAAAAAATAAATACTTAAAAATGCAACCTGCTGTTAATAAACTGCAACAGGTTGCAGTGATACAAACCATAAATGAGGCCATGCCTGTGCCCCCTAGAAAGTAAACTATCAAACAAATGGACCAGTACTACAGAAAACCATCTTTGGAGAACAAAAACAAGAAAAAGAAACTCTGAATATATGGACACAAAGAGCATACAATGGAACAATGTGCATGTTGGACCACAGACACTGATGCCCGATGGGCAATGGGGGTTCTACAGAGACATAGCCTGCCTCTTCCATTTTGCACGCTGACCACAGTCAGGGCACACGGAACCTTGCTTGTACTATGGCACTGTTGCCATATGGTAAAGGCCATGGTATCTGCCGACCATGTTACAGCTAGAATACTATCATTTCGAGTGGCCAATGTGACCTTTATCTCACAGTGTCTTCTCTCCTGTCCTTCATGCATCACATGTAGCTGGTGTGCCACACAATCTGTGGCATATGCAAGTGTGCAGATGTCTTATTTATGATTTTGCTGGGAACATTCATTTGCCTGCACCCAGATGAAGACACCTTCTGAAACCTGGCCATGCACACCATCTGCATGTCTACATCTACCCTGACCCCCTGTTTCAGGTTGTTGTGGGGAAGTGCCATCAGCAGTGGGTTCAACTGGGATCTGTTGTTCAATTGCATCATTCTGTTTAACATCCAATATCCCATCATCCTCTGAATAGCCAGATAAGTTTCCCTCCACATCTGATGCTACAGTTACAGCAGCATCACCGACAAAATCTTGGACAGGCTCTCCCCAACAAGTCAAAGTCCTGTGTGCCAGAAGACATAATACCATGCTGAGACACATCGGATACCACAACATGATCACTGGATGGACTGATGGTTGATACAGATAGTTGATGTGCTAAAAGAAAATACGGATGACACAGATTAGGACAGTGTGCTTACATCACATGATGGATATCATCAAAGACATATGACATATACATCTCACTGCAATATGACAAATAATAACTACACAAGGTCTACTATATGTATGTTTCACAGAATCAACATACATGGAATATAGAATTAGGTTACAAAGCCAACATGCATGATATATGTGAGGAATACAAACAAAACCACACCTGACAAATCCTCATGTGAAGATGGTGATGTTGAAGAGGGGTGAACTTCAACAATTGTAGGGAAAAAAAGCAGCATTAGTGATGACATAATTTCCACCATTAACCATGTCAACTCAGTTAAAACATACAGAAGGTTTGACATACACATGCTACTCATATCTTTCAGCTGTACAGATTTTCACAGAATGTCCAGATTTTTGCTTTATATTTTCAGGCCCATTACTCCTAAAATTGTGGTTTTCTGGCAAATCCTTGGCACATTGTTGAAGACTGATGTCAGAAAATAATGCCAGACATTTGAAATTCAGATTTTTTTTTACCCTTCAGAAAATTAATGCAAATGTGAAACCTGTTATTCTATCAGTGTTCTAAGTTTGTAAAAGCAATATTTAAAAATGATCCCTATTTTTGGGCCTTTGTCTCCCCCACTATTTATGTGCTCAGATTTCTTGATCTAAGAGATTGAAAGGTTTGATACCACTCATATGTGAATTTGATGATGTTGATGCAGTCTGGCCTAGGAATGGGAAGAAGAACACAGTATTAATGGAGGACAGCAACAGGATTAACAGCGATATCAGGTATGAAACATAGTTATTGATATACCACTGAGAGACACCAGTTGTGGAAAGTTTGTGGGATGTACTTTGGATACTGCAGTGAAAAAGTAAAGAGAAATATGTCACAGTCATGCAGCAAAAACATTACCGATAACATCACATATACAACACAGTAACAGGCACTGCTGATACTCACATGATGGATGTTGCATCTGTAAGTCAGACTGGCCTAGCTTGAAAAAATATTGACATTAATGTCATGTGTCATGTGTGCTATGAAACACTTGCAGTAACAAACCTGCTCTGTCTGAACTTGAACCTGCATGGCTGGGGCCACACTGGATATACCTGTAGTGTACAGTGTTAGGGAATTAACAATATGACAGTGAATAGCAGTGCCATGAAATGAGGCTGAGGCAATAACAGGTAGTGGTCACAGTAGCACAGCATGGAGACACTCACCTCTCATTCCGTGGTGTTGTCCCACTCTGAATATTAATTCAGATATCATTACACATGTTGATTGGACTGCTTTGCTTGCACTGCAATTGTATATATGCACCATCCTCACCCTGTATGGCTCTATGTGCAAAGCTCACTTCTGCTGCTGTAAATCAAAAATGACAATACATGAATATACATGCTACAGCAATATGCAATGATTGTCTATATACCCAGCAATGTCATGGGAAAGAAAGACATACATGTTTAGTCTGAAACTTCAGCTACAATCCCATCCCAGGTATGCATCACTCCCCTTTCACTGTATGCAGTGTGGCCAAAAATATTATATTTGTCATGGGGTGGTTCATAGTGGTCCAGCACTAGTGACATCCATTCATCTCGCTTATTGTTTTAATCTGTTGGCTGCATGATGGATCATATCTGAGCAGCATCATTTACAGACATTATGGGATCTGTAGTGACCTCCATCCACATTTATCATGTTGTTGAGGTCAGTCCAGATGTCATATCTCCAAATTCTATCATCCGAACTTCCTAGGCGTCTCTGTCCATGTTGTTGGAGAGTGTCAAGTATGATTTCATTTTCCTGTGGGGAAAATTTGTCACCCCTAGAATGGTTGGCCATCTGAAAGACAATGATATGACCATGATTGTGTTCCTGTATGAGCCCATTTATGCAGCTGATTCTGTGGACAGCGTATGTCAACATTAACAGTATGCATTCCTGTGCAGTGCAAAGGTCTCTATAACATTGTCTGTGGAAAATACTAACATGACACATGAAAAGTAACAATAATGTCTTCATACATAACATTTGTAAAATGAACATAAATTTTGATATATTTACAGTCTGTGTGTGGGATAAATACTCCTCCCACTACATATACGTGGAGGTCCAAAGTCAACAGCATCAAGTCACAGAAGTCTACGTGCACTTCACATTAAAATACCAGACAAACAAATAATTGAACAACATACAGAAAGCATCAGAAAACCTCAGGATCCATAGGCAGGTGGATCTTTTGTATATTGAGCCAATAGTGATAAGGCCTTTGGTAAGAAGCATAATTTAAGAAATATCCGTAATCACAACAGCACAAATTTTTAACAGTTTTGTTAAGAAACATTAATTAATAAATATCTGGAATATCAGCATAACAAAATACATACTCCATAGCTTTCCATAGTTACACCACAGAGTGCAAGAAATTACCAGTAAGAAGTGATGATGATCCATATATCTGCATTTATATACTGTTTACATTTGCAATGTAATTCTGTCTATACAACTACATGTGGGAATTAAATCAGTTAATTAAAGTAGTATAAATATGCATATAGGTCAGTCAAACATGAGTCCAGAAACTTACAACAATTTCTGTTAAAGCTCACATTTTGAGTAAAAATTAATTTAAAGCAGTACGCTTGAGAATGACTGACTTTTACAAATGTAGTAATCATCAAAACAGAAATGCTACCCATCCCAGTGTATCTCCCACTCCAAATCATAGAAATGAAGTGCACCTAATGTGTACCAAACTTTAAGTACCATTTATGCCATTTATAATTAGAGGTTCAATAAAATTCTGTGTATTGGAATCCCATTTATGCAACTCCATGAAAATTGGCTACATGAGGCATAACACCCAGGTGTACTACATAGACACCCTCTAGGTATCAATAAACAGAACCATGTGTGGCACATGCCTGTTATCTTCCAATGATCTGATAACATGACCCCAGTGTCACCTTTGAGCAATCATTTGGCCAGGTTAGCATAATGGGTAAGGTATTTATATTGCAGACACAAGGTGGAGGGTTTGATTCGCACATGGGGTAATTGGCTAGGCTTAAAATAGCCCATGAGGGCTAGTACTAATCTATGAACCTATATATTCACAGATCAGACCACTGATAACTGTGAATTGAGTGGGACCTCAGTAAGCATCACTCTGTTTTTGCATTTTCCATTAGAGGATTATGATGGCTACTTTGAGGAGGCTGAGACATCTCTGTGATCCCAACTGCACTGAGGAAGAGACCACTCAGTTGCTGACCATGTATGCTGGAGTGGAGTATCAGATGAGAGCCAAGCCCGGGAACTTTACGATGATACACATATGGAACTGGATTGTAAGGGATCACCAAAGATGCACAGGGATTGACCACACTGGAATGCAGGATTGCCACTGCTATGATGACCTGCATCAAAGGGATGTGGAGGAGCTTTGCTGGAGGGTTTCTAAGGTGTAGAGACAGCCCATGGACCTCTACACATAGTGTGACTATGCTATGTATACCTGAGCATTCTTGTGGAAATTAGAGATATATCTGTGTCCCACATATATATGTATATATATATATATATATATATATATATATATATATATATATGTTTGTTTGTGTCTTTCGGCTTTTCCCGGTTAGGGGTCGCCACAGTGGAATTCCGGTCCGCTAATGATTGGTGGTTGACTTTTACGTGCCAAGTTACCAGCCCTGATGCACAACCTTCAAAGAAGGTATGCCCATTCACGCATGTCTCCATGCAGAAGATGCTCTAGCTGAGAATCGAATCGGACAGCGTCTTACTGTGAAGCAACAACGCTACCACAGCACCAGCACCGCGGATATAAATATATATATATATATATATATATATATATATATATATATATATATATATATATATATATATAAATTTTAGATACATGCTTTTTGGAACCATTAACTAGCTGTTGTGAGAATAAACTCATGGGGATAGTTTGATTCCCATATAGTTCATGTCTTTAGTAATATTTATAATATCCATAATTATCACCTTTGTAGATGTGCACATGTTTTATAACATAAAACGATATCATTTCATACATTCACTGTCCTTATGCATCACTAATGCCTATAGCGCCAAGGCCGCAGATGACTGCATGCTTCGTAGCTTTCCATTATCGTGCTACAATATCACTTACTTCATGTTATACATCAGAATAATAACTCATACGTAACTCCTTTAATTCATTCTTCCCTAATAAAGTAAACATGTTTAAGGAATTCATGTTTATTTAAACCAAAAGAATGCCTGTCCGACTGCTTATACATATTCTATCAGTTATGTGTCAATAGATGTTATTTCTTTCCAATAAAATGCCCAATAAGTGTATACAGTTTCTGTGTTAATCTGTTATCAGGAGGAATAAACACCAGCAGTGCCTGTTTGTTAAAAAAGAAACTCCTGCTGCCTGCTAGCTTGGCCTGTAAGGAAACTTTTCAACATGCTTACATTTTGGTATATTGTGTGTTCTAATTCACATGGGGAAACATATCTGAAATTGTTATATAGGTTTAATTCACCTATAGCATTTATTTAGAGAAGCATATTCCACTTATTGATATTATTGTATATGTTGTGTATGGTTGTGAATATCTCAGTTATTTGTAGAATTTCTATACATATTCGTAGTCTGTAATAGTCTGATAACATCAGTTTTTAACAGCAGGGTTAATAAAGCTTGCTACAGATGGTTATATGTCTGGCCAATGCTTTTTGGTATTGTATAATTTCTAAAATTGCAATCAAGTTAGTTTCATCTTTAATTATTGCATTCAAGAACAACACCATTCTTATCTTTTGAGGGAGTGGGATGGGCAGACTTACAGCTGAAATGCAGAACAGGGAAGATGTGTGTATTTGGCTAGTGATGTGCACTTTGCAAAGGAATATCATGGTTCTCGCAAATACCTTACTGTGTCCCTTATGTACGGCAGCTTGTAGGGTTCTGTTCACAGAATCTCTGTGATACTTGTCACTGTCCCACTGTCTCAGGAATAAATGTTTTCCATTACTGTTATGTTTCTAAACATAATGCTGACGTTTATTTATTTATTTATGTATGTATGTATGTATGTATGTATGTATGTATGTATGTATGTATGTATTTATTATTTATTTTACATTTGTTGACTGGGATAGTCCAACTGGATATATGTCCATTTTCAGCGGAGGCCCGGGAAGAAAAGCTCCAAGATAATAATACAAATTGAACATTTAGTAAATGCTAGTTTCAAGCAGATTGCTGTCATAAGAAATACCAGCATTTAGCATATATAGTACTAACTTATTATAAAACACTTTACAAAACATAACATTATTTTCAAAGTTGTATATACATAACATTACATTCAGGTTTAAGATACATTGAGCAGCAATTATACAATTGACCCTTCCTGAAATTGTGTGGTAGTTGAAGGTAAGGCACCTAAGTAATAGAGAGGTCACTAGCCAGGGTTAGTGCAAGGACATAACCAATGAATTTTGAAGTATTTCTTGAGCTTGTTTTTGAATTAGTGAGGGTTATAGGGTCAAGTCAGCTGGGAGTCTGTTCCATGTTTTTCCAACAGAGTTGGCAAACAGAGAGTCCCCAGCTGAGTAGTTGGATTTGTATGTTTGAACTAGTAGTCTAGTGGATGATCACAGTGGCCGGGTGCTGCTGTAGGGGCTGATAATATTTTTTAGTGCAGGTGTATTTTCTGGTTGGTAAAGGACTTTGTGTGCCACTATTAGCTGGTTGAACTGCAGTAGGCTAGGCAGTTCAAGCCATCCTAGACGATTTAGGTTGTGACAGTGGTGTGTCCAGTAGGCTGTGCCAGTAGCAAATCTGGCAATGTGGTTATAGCAGGATGATAGCTTATTAAAATCTGTTTTGTTTAAGTTGGAGAATAGAGGTAAGGCATAAAGAAGAGTTGATAGTAGGTGGGAATGGGCAATTGCAGTTCTAGCAAGTGGGGTAATGAAAGGTTTGATTCTGTAAAGAGAGCCAAGTTTTTTATCAATGGTTTTGATAGTTTGATTCATATGTGCATCAGACTTCAGGTTATCAATTATGACACACGGTAGTTTAGTTTAGGCTTCTGGGGAGATGATAGTGCCATTGTAAGTGGTTATGTTGAAGGATGGCAGGGGGTTCCTGTGTGTGGGGGAGAACAGGAGCAGCTTAGTTTTGTTGGGATTTAGGATTAGAAGTTGATTAGAGACCCATTTCTCCACTGTATTAAAGGTATTTTTGGTTAATGTGAATAACGTAGCTGGTGAGGTGTCAGAAAAAATCAAGGCGGAGTTATCCGCATATTGAATGCAGGTAGCATCTCGGATGACTGAATAAAGGACGTTGATAAAGGTGGAGAAAAAAAGGGGTCTTAGTATTCAGCTCTGGGGGACTCCTAATGTGATGGGTAGGTGAGATGATAGCTTGTCCTACCATAGGACTGCCTGTTGCCTGCCCTGTAGGTAGGATTGAAACCATTGGAGTGCATGGTTGTTTAAGAAGAAGGCCTTCAAGGTATTTATAAGCATTTTGTGGTCAACCATGTTAAAAGCCTTGGCTAGATATAGAAAGAGTACTGAGGATAGTTTGTTATTATTGCGGTTGTGGTTAATGACATTAGAGAAAGAGACGAGGGCAGAAGTAGTACTGTGGTATGGTTTAAAGCCATGCTGAAAGTTGGACAACAGCTGTTCTGTGTGAGGTAGTGCATGAGCTGTATGTGTACACACTTCTCCATAATTTTAGCTAGAGGTGACAGAACAGCTATGGGTCTAAAGTCTGACAGTTCAGTGCAACTGCCTCCTTTATGGAGAGGTATGACATGTGAGATTGTCCATATAGTGGGTACAGTAGCTTCAGATATAGCTCTGTTGATTAAGATTGAGATGGGGTATGCTATGGTGTCAGCAGCCTTTTGCTGATAGTCTGCTGGGAGGTGGTCGTCAGCCAGGGTGGTGGGTCTTAGTTTCTTAAGTAGGTCATGAATAAGTTGAGTAGGAACAGGTTGGAAGTTAAAGTATGCTTGGGTACTGGGTGTGGCTGCATTAGAATTAGAGCCATTGGGAGAGAGTTGACTGGCTAGAGACTGGATAATCTCTGTGAAGAAGATGTTAAAGTTATTAGCGATGTCTACTGGGGATTTTTGTTGGGAAGCTGAGGGGGGTGGAGTGGCAGCTTGACCTGGGTGGAGTAGTTTGTTTATTCCTGCCCAGGTCATTTGAGGTTTGTTTTGGTGTTTTTGCAGTAGATGGTAGTAGTGGTTCTTTTTGTCTAAGGTTATGGATTTTTTGGCGTCATTCCTTAGCTGTCTGAATCTTAGTTGATCAAGTGGGGCTTTTGTTTTTCGGTAGGTGGCCCATGCTTTGTTTCTGAGTGAAATTTCGGTTTTGGTATCTTTAGAAAGCCATGGTGCAATATTAACTTTGGTTCTAATAGAGTAGCTGGGAGCATGGGAGTTAAGAATAGCAAGAAATTTGGTGTTAAAGTATGCTACTGCTTCATCTAGGAGGAAACTTTTTAGTACTGACCAGTTGCATGCCTTAAGTTCATTTTGAAACTTGGTGAGAATAAAATTCTTGTTGTTTCTTAATGTTCTATAGGTGGGTTGATAGGAGCAGTGTACTTTGAGCTTGATTACATAGGTAAAACAGTGGTCACTTAGGTCATCAGGCAAAGTGCCTGATTTATAAGATTGAAGATGGGTATTGATGAGCATCCAGTCTTTCCTTGTTATTGGGTTTTCCTGTCCTGGTGGGGGAGGTTATGATTTGAGTAAATCCATAGAGGTTTATGTTGGTTGTGGGGGTTTCACAAGAGCAAGTGTTCCAGTCAATGTTGAAATCGTGGATGTTGCCGTCCTTTGTGAGGTTGTAGTGTATCCTGAGTATGAGTTTTAAGATTTTGAATAAAGTTTTGTAATAGTGTCTAGTTTTAGGACTAATGTAACTAGGTGTAGTAAGATGGTAGTATCTAGGGTTTAAGGAGGTAAGCATGAGGGAGGTGAGTAAGGGTGCATTATTATCTGTTGTAGATGGGATGGCTGTTTGGAATTTAAGGTAGTGGAAACTTCGGTGACCCTGACATTCATAGGTGGTTAGGAGATATGGGATGAGTAACAGGAGTAGAAGTAGAGTTAATAAGACTATTTTGGGTGATAGCATAGCTACTGAATGAGACTTGAAACTTAGGCAAAAGGAATAGTAGAGTTAGAGGACTGGTGGTAACAGGTTGAGGGTGGTGCTGTTGAGTGACAAGTTGTTACTGATTGGTTTAAAAAAGTGGGGTGTGGTTTAGTACCAATAAATGTAGCAGCACCAGGGGTGGGAGGAATTTGGGGGCAGTGTGTGGTGCAAAGCAAGCCCGAGGGAAGTGAGGGCAAGCAGAGCAAGGATGAACCAATGCCTATACTAAGTTGCAGCAATTTAACCTGTTTGAGGAAAGAGGGGAGTGGGAAAAAAGAGAAGGCAGTAGGAGTGGTTAGAGGGATAACTTGATTGACTCAAGACACCACACAAGAGGGAAGTTGAATGTAAGGGCCTAAAATCTGCACTCAGCGCTTTAATGTTACTT
Source organism: Protopterus annectens (assembly GCF_019279795.1). Lineage (NCBI taxonomy): Eukaryota > Metazoa > Chordata > Ceratodontiformes > Protopteridae > Protopterus > Protopterus annectens. The sequence goes on along the minus strand of NC_056725.1, from coordinate 1,970,613,002 downwards.
GCACTCAGCACTTTTAATTTTACTTATGTTTAGCAGGAAAGACAGACCAACAATATACAATTTTGAGGAGTTTTACAAGGGTTACTTGTTCAAATGTCAGACAAGTAAGTAAAACTTTCAACAGGAATCTTTGTCTGAGTGTTAGAAAGCCAGAAACGTACAAGGTATACCTGTAAAATTTAGGGTCAGAGAGACAAATGTAAGAGTCAGTGTACTTTAGTTACAGGGGAAGGAGGCAAACACTCAAGTAGAAAAGAGCCCTATGGCTGACCAAAATGGTGACTTGCTTAATTACACAGCACTGTAAGAGAAAGCATAACAAATGCTTTTTATATGTGTGACCTACTCTGATTAATTGCTGGGAGAAACAGTTTTTGTTGTGGTGGCCAATTGCAATCCTGTAGACACTTGTGCAGGAGTTGCAGTATGCTAGTGTAGGTAAGGTAAAGTTCAACTAAGAAAAGAGAAAAGCAGAGATTCTAGGGTAAGCATTAAGGCAGTTATTTTATAATAGTACATTCAGAAAGGTTTGGAGGGGGTAAAGTAGCACACTTCAGAATGGACTAGGATTTATAGCTAAGAAACCTAAGCAAGAGAGCAATGCAGTAAATAAACACGTGCCAGATTTTAAAGATATTCCAGAAAAACTAAATCAATTGTTCAGAATTGTACAACTGGAAAATTGTCAGTATAAACAACTTAGATATAGCTAGCACAAGTTATTCAGGTCATAAAATCACTTATTCAATGTGTGTGTGCAATTTAAACATTAAAAACATATGCAGCAAGTAGTAGCTCTGATTATACACTTTCTCTAGGTACAGGTTCAGTTTAAACACAAATATTACCACAGAAATTCAGTAAAGTCACTAGCTACTTATAGAGCTTCTGCAACAAAAACAGAGCAGTCTGCAGTATCAGAATTTAGCAGCAGGTCAGCTAGTTACAAAAAAACAGTAAAAAATCCATACAATGAAGAAACTTACACTGAGTCACACCAGGTCAGCCAAGGTGAATGAAGTTTTGCAAACTCTTTATCTACATAGCCAGCACATTTCATACTTTGAAATCCTAAGCCATGATCCATATCAATAGACCATCACCCATCAAGGTGATATCATAAGTCTTTTCACTGCATTCATAACATGCACTTTTAGTCAGGAGGGATTAGCTGGGCAGGTAGTTGTCAAGGTTACAGTTTGGATGTATATCTTACTTTTTAGGTTTCAGTCTCATGGCCTCTAATCTATGTTCAAAGATATTAAAATCTGTATGTAACACTGAAAAATGTACATGGTGATTACATAACATTCTTCAGGCATAAACTGTCTAGAAACTGTTCTGAAAATGTATACCAGTGTTAGTTGAGGAATATAATATTCAAGGTTTCTTTTTCTGTTTTCAGGCAATGCACTATTGTTTACAGATTTTGTGGCATGCCCTTCTGTTTAACATTGATGTTGCTTCTTTCTAAAATAATAGTTATAGCCCAGGTTTACTGGCACTGGTGCAGATAGACATTTCTTTGCAACAGTTCATAATCAGCAAGCATTATCATGATGTTTGCATTTTGCAGGCTACTGATTGGTACTAATTTTAGGCAGATAATGCATACAGTTGCACCCATATAATACTGTTAGCACAACATATATTATATTGTCATATATTACATGCCGTGGTAATTGGACATATAAATAACATATTTGTTAATGTTGTCTTTGTTATATTGATGTGCATTCAGCCAATTGTCATGCTGCCTGGCTCAGATATCTGTCACATGGCTTTATTGTCCACAATATTGTCATATCACTTTCTCTTCATTTCAACAATGACACTTGGTGTCTGTTCATATGAATCATTACAAGCGGACAGTACAATCTCTAGATTTCAACATTCAAACATTTTACAACACTAATGACCAAGGTGGGTGTATCTAAGCCTATCCAAGTTTTCACAAAAGTATAACAATGTCATTTTTATGAATAGGACTTTAAGGGGCAGGCATTTATAAAGTACCTCTGTACATAATGGACATGCATGTCAGTCCTGGTGTAAATTTTCATAATTTTCCTATTAAGTCCTGTTATGATCTTCATGGGATTGCTCTCTGAGATAGACATTTACTTTTCATTTTTGTCATATTTTACATTTCATCTTCACAGATCATGCCACCCATGGACTTTCTCCTATCAGATGATGATGACAAGTGCATGCCAGGCCATGCCAGAGTCTTCAGATGATACCATTGATGATGATTATGATGACAGTGATAATAAGGAAGCTGGACAAACCATCATGCCTGCTGCTCCCCAGAGATAACAGCACCAGGACAGGAACAGAAATGATTATCAGGAAGAGATCAGGGAGGTTGTGACCAATGTGTTCTAAACACAGATGAAGGACATGATTTGGACATTCTTCCAAGATATGGCAAGGGCTATGCATGATTTGTTCAGGGAGTTAGATTGTGATGTCATTCTTGACTTTCAGCCCCATCAGCCTGGAATCTCCATTCTCTAGGTATTGTCTGTGTGCTCCACTTGTGTTATGCTGCCAACCTGCTGATTACTATATAATCAATTGGACTGTATATGCAGTCTTGTGCATGCATACTATGTAGCTCTCATGCTTATGTGTTATCATAGTGTGACATTTACTTCTGTTTCAATGTATGCGTGACATATATTAACAAATTACACTTTCCTCTCATCGTTCAGCTGTCTATGCATTGTGGCAGTTAACCTGCAGCTAGTGCTGCAAGATGACGCCTGTAAACATGTGTTTTACTGAGGGCAAATGACAAACATATGTTGTCTATAGTCCAGCAATAACACTGTGGTATGATTTGGAATTGTGTCCTGAAATATCATGCATGTGCAACAGAAGGACATATCATTCCTCTTGTGTTTTGGATGACAGTTGTTACAATGTCCCACTAGCATAATGTGGTGTTGTGTGACATGGGATCTCATGTGGGATCATATACAGGTATATCGTGTCTATGTGCAGTCCTAATTTTCTGACTGCATGAAACAACAATGTACCATTAATCTGTGCACAGTGGTACAGATAATTTATTAACAGTATATGTCACCATGTTTGCTACATATTAAATTTCCACATCCATTATTAATTCACATAACATCACACCTTCTGCAAACAGCTGTACACATTGACTGATTGTATATGTGTCTGCACATAGTCGGATCTATACTGCCAACAATTGTACCTTAGACGTGTGAGCATTCAGTGACTTATATTGATGTGCTTTAATGATGATCACAGAGCTGTCCTCTGCTTTGTAATTAGTAGGGTGGGTAACATAAATCTGTGTTTCTTTATTCAGCACTTGCATGACAGTATGTGTGTATTTGTTTGAAACTCTTAGCTTGCTTGTCTATGCGTGTTGATGTTTCATGACTGCACATTACTGTGTACATGTGTTGTATACATTGCCAGTTATGTGGACATCCAAAATCATTCTGCCCATGTGACATGCATTTTTCCATATGGTTAAATGTATTTTGGTTTGGCTTCTACACCATTATATATGCCGTACATATGCATTTGCAGTGTGTCAACTTACCTTATCCTGCTTTTCCCTGATGTGGGCCCAGGTTGTCCTCCTCCCTTCCACCTTTATATTTATATATTATATTTTGCATATACGTTTGCCTTGTTGCAGTTATGGACCAATGCCATGTATTAGTCTCTTGACACTGGTGAGCACATGCTAAATGTATGGCCATTTTACAATGTGGAACATCAACATACCAGTCGCTGCCTACTGCTTGCAATTCATCATTATTCTCATTATACTTGTGTGTTTTAACCAATGCCGTTTGTTTAAGTTCATGTGCGCAACCTGATACATTTGATAAGCTGGAGTATTATATTTTTGTAAATATTCTTACATGTCATTGGTGTATGTATGTGTACTGATCTTGATTTTATGTGCATTCCAATTAGGCTACTGACAGTTATACATGTACATCTACACCTGTGCGTTGCCTTTGACATGGCATATGTGTGTAACATATATACATTCCATTACACATTTGCTTGGGCTGTGTTCACTGTGTAGCAAACATTTTGTTGGTTTTTTGCAGTATTTCTATTTGGCACTGTGCTTGGTTGTTTGTCTTTCCCATGTGCGGTCATAGGTTTGGTTCTGTTTTCTGCTGGAGTCAGCTAGCATTGGTAAGCCTGTGTTTGCTCATTTGTGATGTTGTTCGTCTTACACCTGCACTGGTGACAGACTACTTGGATATGTGTTTATTCATCCAGTCTATACTCCGATCCTTATTTATTACTCTCAAGAAACATCTACCATTGGTCATACACATACAGCACACAACATGACATAACATGATAGCACATAAGTAAATATGTTTTTCTTCATTTCACCATGGTTGGTATGCATCCCCACCCTGTCTGACAACTTTCCTTTGCCTGTGTTGTGCATGTGCCTTCTGTGTAACTTATCTGTTCTTACTGTTTTTCCAACCTTTGTCTGTCATGTGTTGTGATATTTGTTCTATGGTTGTACCTGCTGTGATGTCATTCTCCTCCTCTTTCCCTATCTTTACCTTTCCTTCTATTCTTAAAAGAATTAGGCCTATTCCCACCAAAAAAAAAAATACCCGTATCCTTCTTCCCTCAGAATTTCTTATTCCAACATCCCTCTTGTGTGTCCATCTTTTTCACCCATAACCCACATCTTCTTTTCTATCTTCCATATTCCTTGGGGGTGTCTATTACTTGTGTTCCCCACATATGTCCCAAACCCATTGTTAGAAAATTCTAGCTGTGGTGATATGGCCATGATTGCCCTTTTTCATTCATTTTTTTATTAGAAATTTTACAAATTCCATTGAAATCTGTAAGTGCTAGTAGACATATTTTATTACTACATATCTTACAGAGGTATCTGTAGTTGCCTCTGAGCATACTGTATTACAAATGGTATGGAGTTCTGAAGCAATTATATTTTGTTAGCAAATTAGTTACCAAAGTAGCTGTAGTTGTTTGCGACATGTCTGGACAAATTTCAGAAAATATATATTACAGATGCAATGCAGTTTACACTGGGATAGTTGGCATTTTTCTTTCTTTTTTTTTTTTTTTTTTTTTTTTTTTTTTTATTATCATAACAGAGTCAGTTATATCCCATAGTTGTCATTGACCTTACCGGACATATTCTGTTATGCATAAGTATGTGTGTATAATTATCAGGATGCTTGAATTGTGATAATCTTTCTATAACATTGTTAATGTATAATGCTCTTTGACAACTATTTCTCATTACTTACAGAATACTTGTGGGTTTGTTTAGTGCACCATTGCTACTGTGATACTCCCTTGTGCATCAAACTATTCTGAGTTTATTGTGGTACATTTTCATATTACAATATTATCCACTAGTTTAGTACTGATATCAGCATAATGTGCCAGGTTCCGTGAACTTTATGGTATCAGGCCCAAAGTGCATGTATCTGTTAGCAATGAACAGAAATAGATTATTGAAGTCATTGTGTATCTATTTATTCATTCGCTTAATCACACTCGGACATCCTGTTGCATGCATAGTCAGCAATGTAGCTTTAATTGAAGGGCACATTTGTATTTGTGTGTGTGTGTGTGTGTGTGTGTGTGTGTGTGTGTGTGTGTGTGTGTGTGTGTGTGTGTGTGTGTGTGTGTGCGCGTTGTGTATGTGTCTGTGTTAAGGATTGTATGTGTATGTGTATGTGCATGTAAAATACTTCATCCAAAACTACAGCATATTCCACAGCTTTCAAATATTATACAGATGAACTATTTTACTTCAAAAATACATATAAAATAATAATGCAAAACAAGAGATAAGCCATCTTCTCTGGGCAATAATGCCCTTCAGGATGGACATTTCAGTAAAATAGAAGCTCTTCCAAGGTTGCCAGAGGGCATCCCCACCCTGGAACATACATTACTTCAAAATAACACTCACCTTTTTGGACATTATTGTGTTCATATCATTAAAGTCAATGGAAGACAAATAAGTAGGATCAATTAAAAAGAAACATATCCATGTAAGCTCAAAGCTTATGAAAACCACTGGAACAAACAAATGGGTCATTCATAAGATGACAAAATCAAATCTAGCAATACATAGTTAAAAGTTTTCAACATTATTATAGATGATACTACAGAATGATCCAAAAGCAGTAACTCAAAATGCAATCAAGAGAGTAAGATAATACTGCTGTGTTCAGCAGCAAAAAATATTCCATGGCCACAAATTAAACAGTCCTCAGTTAGCAACTTCCACAACAGCACCATCCCAAAAGTGCAAATGGCCTGTTAAGGTGTCCAGAACTCCAAAACAACATCTTCCATCTGAGTCTTCCATCCTTACTTATCCTCAAGTACAACAAATTACAGTACCAGAAGTCAAAATATTTACTGGAATATTCAAAATTAGTGAGCAAAATGAAATGGAGGTACAGCAAAGGGTTCTAATCAAGGCATACAAATTATATGCTGTGAAGAGGCACACTTGTTTTTTAATGGATTGCCCTGATACAATATTTGGAACACTGAGTCCCCAAATGAAGTTTATTAATTCTCCAAAACATTTTCAAATGTTATTGGTCTGTATTTATGTTATGGTCTAATTGTTACTTATTTAGTGTTGTCATCTGAAGAAATTGAGCACTATATATTTAATATTTATTGTTTGTGTGATGATGTGAGGTATTACCAGCTATGCCAGGATAAATAGGACAGTGGATGTGTAACATACACCAGCATATATAACTTGAGTTTTTTTAAAGAATTATATTTCATTCATATATCAAACTGATTTGTACAGATGTTTGTGTTGAAAATGTATTTGTAAAGATGCTTGTGTTAAAAATGTACCAGCAGTGGGTCCTGCTGGACAGAAAAGAAATAAACCTGCATGTCAGACTGTATTGTAACTGTTGAAATAAATATATTGTAACAGGGGATACTGGAAGAGAAGAGGTTAATCTCGGTGCAGCTAATTTTGAAAAATAGTCTGAAATTAAATTACCTGGTTTAGGCCATAAAGGTTGTATCTTACAGCCCTGATTGCAGCCAGTGATGAAATGTCTGTGAAACCCAGGACTAGGACTCCTACTGTATTGTCCTTAGGTGTAAATTAATTGCTACCGTGGAAGGGTGGAAGTTTTGAAATGGTTTTATAACTTGCAGATGCTATAACACATCTCAGCAAAGCTCTGTGTGTACAGTAACAAGTGTGCGAAATTTAGTTCAGTTTCTAGTAAAGGGGGGTAGTTTGGGAACCAGAAGTCAGATGACCAGATGTATGTGATTTAATTCTATAATATAGTACTGGATTTCTTTTTAATAATTTAAGTACTGTTTTTCTGCATCTGTGTGAATCTATCCATCTGTGTTATTTTTAATATTTCCTGAGATTAAAACTCTGGTGTTTATTGTAAATAGATATTTGGTATTTTCATGTTCTTTTATTATTTTTATTGTTAAATACATTTAAACATTTAATTGTGGCTTATCTTTTAGAGAATATTTTAATCTTTGAGAGTACATATATTTATTTGGTGACACAGTGGCAACTCATGAAAGCCTTGCTGCATTGATCAAATACTACCATTTGTATTAGTATTAATTTTACTCAGTATAATTGGGTACCCTTTTAAGATCCTTACAGTATCTGGCTTTGGGGTGTTCTGGTGGTATTACCTAACTTATAGTCTGAGCAGAAGGGAGCATAGCTGGTAAAACACTGCCAGCCTTTCCCAGGTGTGCAAGTGTATTTGGAAATCAAATCTCAGAGGGTAAGTGTCAGTTGCTTGGAGCAGGGACACAGAGCACTGGTTTCACAGAGAGAGTGGTGGCGGACTTGGCTTGGAACACTCAGCCAATGACTCAACTGTACAGCTGTGCCAGTGAGGAGTCTTATTGAGGGCCTACAGAGAGAGAGAGAGAGAGAGAGAGAGAGAGAGAAACCCAGACCATGGACTGAGTGTGTTCCTTCTGCACTGTTAAGGGAAATTGTGCTTAGTGCAGAGAGCTGCATCTGGAAATAATGTGTGTATCTATTTTTGTTCCAAGTGAACATCCCTTACCAGTGTCAGTGGTGAGTATTCAAGCTCCTTGATTACTGGCCCAGAGGGGAAACATCACACCTTTCTGACCTCCTACTGCAAATAAGAGGATAAAAGTTAGAGATATGTACAGCTACATAAAGGATAAGCATACCTTAAGATTGGTCAAGACAGTATGACATGCTTCAACTACTCCATGTCCAACTAGCCTTGTTATGTGATAACATTTTCTGTGAATTATAAAAAAAATAGTTAACGAGCTAGCTGTTATAAAATATTTCAGCTTCATCATACGTGTGAAATTGTGCAACTTTTTGCACACATCTGAGCTGATTTCCATATGCATGGACCCTGGTCTGTTATCACCGAGTGATCCTTCATTACCCACTACCAAGCCATTGCCATCAGACTTGCCAGCATTCTGACACTCATACTTCACCCCTCACAATGTGGAAGTGAGTAGTTGGTGCTTTTCCCCATGTTGTTACCCACCATTCACGTAGACCTGGTGGATGCAGTTATCTGACTATTTGCAGTATAGCAGCACTCAGTGGCAATTGTAAAAGTACCATTCTAGCTGATACTTTCTCTTGCTTTCAGGCATATGCATTAACTAACAGCACTGAGGATGCTGCTGGGCATGGCATACTACAGTCACTTGCACGAGATTGCTAAGGACACTATTTCAATCTTTTCTGTACAAGTGCATGACTGATTTCCAATAATGCCACTGATCTCCTTCCTTATGTAAGACAACAATATGTAGGATCTAGATGTTATGAACTACATTGCATATACATGTCTAAGTCTTTATTCCAAGCTTAGAAAAGTATCCAAGAATGATTAATGAATTATGGGGTGCTTTTCCAGTAATTAATAAATCATTATATTAAATTTTGCCCTGGCTAAGTTCAATGTGTCACTGTGCTTTTTCCTTCCTTTTTTTCCTTTCTGTCTTTTTTTCTCTTCATTTAACAAAAACTGCTTACTGAAAACTATGTCTTTACAGACTGAATTTCACAAAATTCTGTTCAACTTTCATTAGTATGTTAAGCATAACTGGAGTTAATTTACTCTAAAATAACACAGTTCACGGATGCTATTAGGATATATTAAATAAGTAAAGTAGATACTTATAAAAAATAGTCTTGAACTGTAGAAATACAGCTGTTTCTTTCTAGAGCAATAGAATAAATTGGAAAGAATAACACAAGGCCATATCCAGAGTTGTAGTGCATTTCTTTTGCTGACACTGCAGTCAGCTGCAGCTATGGAGGTGCTGCTGACACCAGGGCCTCATTCAGTAATTCTTATATATGCAGGATAACAAGTGTATGGACTCGTGCCATTCTGTTTTCCTTACATATCATGTTCCTTTTTTGTATAGTTGTTTTGAAGCTGGATGCTCTTCATGTTTGACTAGGGAATTCTGCCAAGCCAGAACAGACTCCTCTCTGTGCATTAGTCGTTTTGATTAAGTTTAGTTTGATTATCAGTCAGAAACACGCGCACAATGCAATATTCATTAGAGGTCCACTGAGAGCTGAGATAAAGCAGCAGACAGCTGAATTATCGAGTCAGTGGCAGTATCACTGCAACAATTTAAAATTTGCATCACAAAGAAAGAGCCGTTGAAAATTTAAGGTATAATTTGGTACCACCGGAGCTGTTCTTCATTATGACAGATATTGTTCGGATGTTTTGGGTGAATTTATTAGACTTGAGCAGCAGGAAGCAATCTGAAGCCACATCTCCCATGCCTTATGATGTTTGTTTCAACTTGTCTGTCTCAAGCTAGTCACTAAATGTCTTTGTGATAGTATTACTGGACATCAACTGACATATAAGTGTGAAGTCTGGTTTTGCATGTTGGACATCCTTTAAGATGAATAAAATATACATAATAACACTGCCAAAAAAAAAAAAAAACTAGCCAAAATGCAATAACAGCTGTTTTTTACATCCTTCACTTAATGTTGACTAAATATTATATACAGTTAGCACTGCATCACAGTAATGCAAAGAAATGCATTTAGCTGATATTATATGTCAAAGAATATTTCTAAATTTTAATCTTAAGAATTTACAACTATGTATTACTTCTACCAGATACACAGAATCATATTAAATATACATTCCCATCTTTGTTTTGCCAAAAGAAGCTGTATTCTGTTTGACTCATACTGCCTTGCTTTAGGTAAACAGATAAATACATTTCATTTTGTAAGTAGTTCAGCCACTTCAGATGAAGTATAATTTGCAATGGAAATTTTGCATGAAAATGTAGAGGATAACTAGCTGTAAAACTGTTACATCTGTGCATTTACTTTTGATGGTTGTATAACTGCTGTCTGGGAAGGGAAAATGAATGCTAATGTTAAATACATTTCAACATTTCACACCCAGCATATAATGGTTAGACATTGTGAAAATATAACAAGGGACATTACATTGCTAATGTCACAGACATGCAGTCTGCGTCTCTTAATGCACAACGCAAAAGAAAGGCATGTTTTCACTGGTATAGAAAGGGGATTATGATAGCATAAAGTAAGCCCACGTGTCTGTGGACATGTCACATAATGTCTCTGCAGCACAACAGTATTGTGAAAATATATAAATATCATGTAACATTCTGTGTCTCAAAATTGTCAGTAAAAAAGTCACAAAAAGGTCTACAAAAGCAAGTATATTAGAAACCAGTCTTTACAGAGAAATAAATCACTATGAAAGCATCAAACACTTGTGAAAGCCCAAATAAAAATATTTTCTTTGAATAAAGACACCAAGAATATTTGTCACATTGCTCCTTCTTCAGCATGTAATAGAATATAGAAATAAAGATCACTGTCTGGAGACCATCATATACCCATCCTCATTTACTAGATATACCTCACATCCTTAATACAAATTAATTAAATATTTGCCTTTAGATAACCTTTTTCATATATACTTGAACAGTCTTTAAAATACATTGAACCCAAGACTGTTATGGGCAAAAACTCTATCATAAGCAAAATGTTGCACCTGTCATCCTCTCTGGGCATGATATTTTGACGATTCCGGGACCTGGCATCTAAATTCATATTGATTACCATTCATTATTCTTTACATGTAAAACCTAAAAATCACTTGTATTTCTAAATATCGTTTGTTTTCCATGATATTTATAACAAGAAAAAAAAATAAGACAGGTATATATTTACTGTAGCAGTCTTAAAACGTTTGCTACGTATTCCCTTTATGTGTAAGGGTGAGCAAAAATATCAGTGTTCTTAATATGTTTACACATATGACATTGACCACATAGAAAAATCCCAGCTAGACCAGATACATTGCTAAGGTTTTGACCCATGTAATATACACAGCAATCATTGAGTTAAAAAAATCCAAGCTTCTACTTAAAAAGAACAAAGACCCCTTATGGATGATATTAGTTTTACCTTTGTTAGCCAGAAGTCTGATATGTTCTATATTACCTACCTTTTATCTATACCTTTTATTTATGTAGTAAGATGGATAGCAAACTGGGTGAAAGAAAGAACTCACACAATCTGAACTGCAATTGCCTCATTAGAAAGTATGAAAGTGACCAGCAGTGCCCCTCATGGCTCAGTGCTGGGATCTCTCCTTTTTGGTATGTACTTCCCAGATCTCTGAACAGAGATCCATGACCTTTAGCTAACAAAGTTTGTGGCATTTGTAAACTGGGAGCCATTGTGAACTCTCCGTACGACACCCATACCCTCTAGAATAAACGCATCATAGTAAACTCTCGGTATACTACTAGCAGTCAAACTAAGTGTTAAAAAGTATCGTGTCTTTACTTTTGTTAGACATCTACTATTGTTATCATACTAGGTAGACAACATGCATCTACAAAATTAAATTGTACTTGAGGACCTAGGTGCTTGGGTTGATAGCTGCCTCCCTTTTGACAGTCACATAACAATGTTTGTCAGGAAATTATTTTATTTTGCCCAGTTAATTGCTAAAGGTATATCGCCTAAGTCTAAAGAAGTCATTATTCTCTTATACTTAGCATTGCTCAAACCAAATATTGAGTACAATATCTCATTTGGGGGTGGAGCTGCTAAACATATCAAAGCATAGCTCTCAACCTTCCATACCCAAAATGAGGAACACCAGCCACCATAATGTGGAAAAAAAAAGGGCAAAATGTGGAACACATACTAATGGCTTACTGACATCTTCAACTAGGTGAGTTAAAATATGCTGGTTTTACTCATAAAAATGATATTTTAATGAATTAATATGATTTAATTCTATTTTCCATGGATATTAGTTAAAAAATTCCTAACACAGAATGTGTGCCAGACCCTTTCAATGTGGAACTTTGAGGAACATGAACTTTTTAAGACCCCAAATGAGGTAGATTTCTCATAATGAGGTACACTTGTGAGGTATGTAGCAAACAAGTAGAAAGACTCCAAAGGTTCATAATCAAATCCACAGTCCTGATCTCCGTGAGCTATCAAGAATGGAGAGGAAAATCTAATCCTTTATTCAGTGTCTTATAGATTTTTGAGGAGAGATTTCTCTCTCAGTGTGCCATTACAGACCTAAATGTCCTGGAGCTCTTGTTTCTCTGTAAATCCAGTATCTCCACTAATATGAAAACAAGGGCTGCAAATCATTGCCAACAGATAAGTAAAACAAGATGGAGGGAGGTTACAACACAGCACCTCTTCAATCTTTTAAATAAATATCCCTGGCAGTGTAATTCACAACCTTCCTTTAAACATAAACTGGGTGACTGAATGGGTATCCACAAATTTATACTAGGATTGACTGTTATGCCATCCTAGAAAAAAGGAGTTGCTCCCTTAAGGTGAGTAATAGTAAGGCGAGCGTGGTTATGAGACTCATATCTGCAAAAGTGTATCATTTTATATCATGGGACAACAAATCTATTCATATACAATATTTATCATGACACACAGAAATTATTTTAGGTACACTTAGAAATTATTTTAAGATGCATACATTAACTCTGACTTATGTTTCTGTTGGTGTATCCAGGATGTCAGCTTATTTCCTCTAGTAATGAACTATGGACAATTGACATCCAACAAAAAGAACTGCACAGCATTTTACCTTGCCTGTAAAGAATCATATCAAGCATATTTTTTAAAAGGCATGCTAGCTTCAAAGAGCAAGAATGGTAACTTAAAATGCATACAGTTACCATACAGCAATGTATATAGTAGCAGACCATATCCACAGCTCAAAAATGCCTTTAATATACTGGACATAGGATCCGAATTGTTTAGATATAGTAAAGTCTTACTATGTTTAAATGCTGTTGGCTGCCAAAAATCAATTACTAGAAAATGGAAACTGAAGTACTGAATATTGTAAAGGAGATAAAAACTGAAGATGAGTTCTTAGAAAAAGGAAAGATAAAATCACATAGAAGAAAATGATGCTCAAGAGGTAAAATGACATTTAAGGGAAGGAAAGATATGAACAATTCATGTGACGTTGACGTGAATGCTCATTGTTAAATAGAAAATGTGTATAGTACATGAAAAAATGTTATTATGTTTTTATTTATATTAATATATGTGCACTGGTGTCACTGTTTTAGTTATGATTTAATAAAGATGTTTATAAAAAAAGAATATCATTAATAAACATTTACAGAAACAAAGGCATGCAGAAAATGTTTAAATCAGTTGATTTGTGCACATTCTTTAACAATGCTAGTAAGAAATATGCAGAGATTGAGGCTGCTGATGCCAACTTAGATATACCACACGATTCAGTGTACGTTTAAAATAAATTCAAACATGATACCCAATATTCCTACATTAACAGAAAAGTAATCAGTTACACATGGTAATGCTAACATATGGCAGTCATATCTTGAGAGCAGCATAAAATACATATGTACACATTTACAGCATCAATGCAATTGATATAAAATACATATGTACACATTTACAGCATCAATGCAATTGATATAAAATACATATGTAAATACATATGTACACATTTACAGCATCAATGCAATTGATATAAAATACATATGTACACATTTACAGCATCAATGCAATTGATATAAAATACATATGTACACATTTACAGCATCAATGCAATTGATATAAAATACATATGTACACATTTACAGCATCAATACAATTGATATAAATTCCTAACTCTAATAATTCTGAAACTTGATTATTAAAAGTAGTTGTGTAACTTAAATACAAAGACTTTTATTTAAATTAATGATATTAAAATATATCCAGACTTTGGAAGATGAGTGAAATAAAGATACAGAGTCTGTCAGAAATGGTCACACTATTGGTCATTCCAACCTATTTTGGACATTAGGGGGACCAGATGATAAAGTCATGATGAGTAAAATATTTATAAAACATCTAATGCATATTTTAATAAGATATTCTTGTAAACGCTGACATAAATATATTGGGGCAATGATTATAACTTAAATTTGGATTAGGAGTTAATTGTTTATAAAATCTTACTTTAAAAATTCTTAAAGGTTCAAACAATAAGCCATGTAGACCTCTATCCATGAAGACAATAACTCTTTCTGGTCTATTTATACATGTAATTGTTATTTTAACTCATTCCATCCAGTACAGCTCTCTTGAGTGCGTACCTTTAGCTCCCAGTGGGTATAGCTTGAACCGTTAAAAAATGAAGTTATCACTTTACATTTCTAACAAATACTCATTGACAGAAGTTAAATATCAATATAGTTGTGTTTGCCGTCATGTCTGCCTCAAGATAAAATATTCTGATAAAGTGTATGTAGCATGGTTTTGGAAATATTAATGCAACTATGAACAAGTAATATTTGACATCTAGAGGTGCAGTAGGAGATAATTGCAGAAACATCTGGAGGTGCACTTTAAGCCAATTCTTGCAAACCAACTTTTTTTTAGTTTACTGATTCAATTTATATATATGTTTTCCAACCTAACATTGTAAGACTCTTTAAGCACATTTACAAAATGACCTAGTAAGAGCACCATCAGTTGCAAAAAAATGACTTCATCAACTATGTTTTCTGCTTTCTTTTTATTTTATAGTGCAAAACCTGATGTATATACACACACACACACACACACACACACACACACACACACACACACACACACACACACACACACACACACACACACACACACACACACACACACACACACACACACACACAAACACAAACACGTGCATATGTATATCTATATATATCTATATGGGTCCATGTCAGATGGACGAAAACCCAGATCACCGACGACCACATCGCCGAGAAGACATTGCCGACAACATGCATCCCCATCAACGGTAAGTCAATATATTATGGAAAAGAATACATTTCCGTTCCTGTACTACATTCAAAAAAACATTAAAACATGTCTAGCAGGGGGGCAAGCCCCCCTGCACCCCTCATGTGGGGGGCTGCACCCCCCCGTACATAAATATACCAACTCTGAGATCGCACTACAGTGAGGGAATGGGGATAACTCTCATTCTGCACTACTCACTGTTGTCGGGGATGCATGTTGGCAATGTCATCTCGGCGATCTGGGTTTTCGTCCATCTGACATGGACCCATTTCTATATATATATCTATATCTATATGTCTATATCTATATTTATAGCTATATCTATCTATCTATCTATCTATCTATCTATCTATCTATCTATCTATCTATCTATGTATCAGACACCCTTAAAACACATCTGTCGAATACAACAAAAATGGGCATAAATTAGTACTTTAAGAAGGTGTTCATTCAATTCATAAGTGGCTACATTTAAAATGTACAGTTTATGGCTCTTGAGTGTCATCAAGTTTGGTTGTTCTTGCATTTCTTTCTAATGACATATATCAGATACTTGTTGAATATACTGTTCTTAGAAGGATTTTGGTAAGTCTGACAGCATCCTTTCTGCACTGAGAAATGTCATGAATCTTTTGGAAGGGGGGCTTAATGGACCTTGATTCAATAATGACACCAGCCATTTCCATACTTTATTTTATTTATTTTTTCTTTGCTGACAAGATTAGTCCCTTTAGGCTAGTGGCTTCTCTTCGGAGATTACATGAGATGGTACTTATACTACAAGCAATAATTTGGCCAGGGCATTAGGGAACTTCACTTGCTCTTTAGAGCTGCTCTATGGCACTGGAGGTCTCTTAAGCACCAAGGAAGAGGCCTCAGGGAAGCAGCAACATGGAGGAGGAGGAAAGAAAAGCTGTGGACAGTTTGTTGTTGGAATGTGAAAATGTGGAGAAAATGTGCTCTGTGTGAAGTTAAAGAATGTAGACAAAGATTCTAGTGTAGCAGATGTTACAACTGAGTAGCATTTATCTGTCTGTATGAAGCAGGAAGAAACTGAGTCTATTGAAGTGGTACAGATAACAGAACTGGCATCAGGAGGGCTTGCAGATGATGTTCTGTTAAAAATATTTGAGTAGAATGATCCAGGTGACACTTCTGCTATTTAATGTGGATAGATGGCAGATACCTTTTTTGGAAGTACTGGGGATAGTAATGTGGAAAAGGAACTAGGTGATGTGGCAGCAGAGACTACAGCAGTTAAAATGTATGCAGTACTGACAGAAAGTAAATCAGGAAAGCAGCAACAAACAGATAAGGTGACTGGTTTTGTCATAGCAGATAATGGAGTAACTAAAACATGTAGCAGGCAAAAAAGAACAGTAACAGACTGTAAGTAAAATTGTTTAAGAAAAAAAAAAAAACGAAAGACCAACTTTGAGAATAAGAACAAAAAATGACACTGTAATAGACAGATATGTGTGGGACAATAAAGCTGAGTTTTAAAGTTCAAAAATGTTTTTTTTATACATATTAAAATAGAGTTTTTGTGACTTCACATTTCAAATGGATGCAGATACTGAAATTTCTAGAACTCTGTAACAAAAAGAAGGACATATATTCATGAAACAAATATTTGTTTTCTGGTAGCAACTTAAATGTTAAAAAAAAACATTATTTTGCAGTTTTGGACTGATGAACCGGAATGTTAAAAATGTGTGCAAGGTCTGTGTGAGGCTGTTGATAATACTGTGAAAGTTAAAGAGGGGACAATACATATGGACTGGAGCTGGAGGGTGGAGCTTGGAAGCTGTTTTGAAATGTGAAAACAACATGGCAAAACACTTGCCAAGTTTTATTTTTGTGGCTGGTCATAGAGAGACATTAAGAGATGCTGTCCAGACTAAATCATATTTTTTGTGGGACTTTTTTCATTTAATTAATGATTATGACAAGGTACAATGAAACCAGTGTGGGGAGAAAGGACATACATTAAGAACTTGTGTGTCTGAATACAGAATGAATAAAAAAGGACACTTTTCAATTGTCGAGAGCAAACAGTAAATAAACAAGAAGTGGTAGGAAAAGACTTACAAGAGGAAAGACAACAAGAGGCTGGTGCAGAGGGTGAACCAGGTGAAGTAGTAACTATAAAAGAAGAAATAATATGGAGGGGAAAATAAGGAGAGAGAGTACATGCAGAAAGAGAGATCAGGAGAAGGGACTGATGAGAATAATTTTTCTGATGTTCTAGCCAGTGAAAAATCTGATTCTGAGGAGCAAGGATTATTTGCATATAAATCCAAGAAAACTATTCCATTGGGGAAAGAGTAAAAACAAGAAGATGAAACTTTAAAAATATTCCCCTTAAAAATGAAAAGAAGGGAAACAGTTTTAGGGTTTTTTCAGTAAACATGAACAGTATTATTTACACTGGTAGAAGGACTAGGATACAGGAATGGTGCACTAAATGTGATGTGAATAGTATTCTGTTAGACAGATAGAAGATGTAGGATTCCTGACAAGTATAAAAAGACTTCAAACAGAAAAAGTGTGGGGTGGAAATATAATGTGAAGCTTGGGAAGTGAACATTGTTCTGGAGTGGCTATGTTATAAAAAAAGTGAAAATGCTAGATGTAATGTTGGTAAGGATGGGGAGATTAGATGTTGGTGTTTAGATAACTTTAGCATTATATCCATATATAACTATAAAGGAAAGAGGGAATCTGTTTCATCACATATTAGATTATGTGGTGGTTAACATAAAAATTATAATTGCAGGGGACTTTAATTGTGATTTAAGGGAAAAATGTAAAAAGCAAGGGAAAGATGTGAAAAATACAGGAAGTGATAAGATGTATTAAATAAGACATGTGGAACAAAAGTCAGTGGACTTATAGAAGTGGGCATTTAGATCTGAGTTTGATTATTTTGTTTTATTGGAAGGCTTGGGGATAGATAGTGATACAATTGTGATTTTTTTTCAGACCATTTACAGTATGGATGGAGGTGATGAAAGAACTGGGGTATATTAAAATAGGTAAGTGAATAAAAAGAATAAATGAGAAACTATGGGATGATATTGGAGTGGGAAGTGCTGCTGTTATGGAAGGATCATCATATAACCATGAAGGGCTTCTATAAAAACTAGCCTGAATGGTAGATTGCATTTAAAAAGAAGTATAAAATGTGTTTTTTTTTCAATTGCAGGATGATGTAAGAAAGGACAAGAAAGTAAAGAATGGAAAACATTTATAGAAATGTATTACAGAATTTAAAGAATGATATAAGAGAGTATTATTATATGGAAAAATAAATATATAAAAGAAATTGAGAGAAAAAATAAGGCATTACTATTGAGGCAGTGATATTATTTACAATGGAAAAGAGAGTAGATATCTGTGTATTTGGGTAAAATTGTAAAGAAGAATATTAGAATAATAATGGAATTGAAAAATATAAAAAAATATGTTAAAAAACACAGCAGCAATTGTAAATATTTAAGTACAGCTTGCAGAAAATGGTCTGGATTCAATAAACTCCATGTAGGTTCTGTGCAGAGCATGCACAGAGTGTTTTCACTTATGCGATACTGCTCATCGCACAAAGCATATTAATGATGCATAGGCTTAAGCAAGGTTTCTCAGCTCACACCAGTGTTGCTGGGCACAAAACCTGTAATCTGAATGCAGATCGTACCTCCCAACCTTTTAGTGCAAGAAATCTGGATAAATGTTAAACTGATGGGAGAACAAAGGGCAAAAAATAGTGACAGATTTACTATATTGTTCTGGCAATCGTAGAAAGTTGGTAGAATAATATAATTTGAGTTAACATGCATTTTCTGAAGGATATGAAGTACAAAACTGAAATGTATGTCATTATGTATTGACATCAATCTTCAGTGATTTTTCCAGAAAACCACACATTTTACAAGGAGCAGCCCAAAAATATGATGCAAACATCTGGACATTCTGCAAAATTCTGGACAGTTGGAAGGTATGATGTGGATACTATTTCCATGTAAGGTTCTGGCTACAAAAGCAGATTATAGGACAGCACAGCAATTGTTTCTCCCTTACTTGACTTGTCTTCATTAAAATTTGATTGGGGCGCTGCCATAGATTGTTTATTTTAATGTCAAATATGTCTCCCCTTTTTTTTGTGTGTGTGAGGCCAGTGTTTGGGAGATGTGCTGCTTAGCACAAACATATTTGGTTATGGTCATCTGGTTTGCATGACATGCAGCAGTATACAAACAGGAGGAATGGACCACCCAGGTTGCAGACAGGATCCAGACAGCCACAAACATAGACCAGATGCATTTAATTAGTACTATTGGCCATCACACAAACACAATAAGCAGTGATTAACAACAAGAACTTTATATTAAGATAGGGCATATCATGTCATTAATCATATGGCATCAGGTGTTACATGTAGGTGTAGAGTGCAGATGGTCTGGAGTTCTAGTACAGTGTGTGCAAATTTTGTTTTACTAGTGTGAGATTGCAGATTATATTAATGAAGTGCAACATACATGACTGCTTTCTCAACCTTCTTGTGACAGTAGCTGTACATGTAGAAGAACTGTAGACATGGTCCATTTGACTAGTACATTTGCACAAGTGATTATATACCAAATAATCTTGGAATTGCAGTGCTTGCCACTGTTGTGCATCATTTAACATCATGCAAACACAGTGCCCAGCAGTGCGTACCCTTGCAATAGTGTTTATGCAATGGAAAGCAATGCACAATTTTTTCAAATGTTGCAAAACCAAAATGTGCTCACTCTCAATAAGCTCAAGATGTGCATTTGGTGGGAAAACATCAGGATATAAAATGCAATTGGCAGAAAATGCTCATTCTACATTGAGCTTGTGCTATAGTAGACATGTCTGATGTTGCTGGTGAAAGAGTGCACTTTTGAGCTTAGAGGTGGGGTTTTCAGGAGTCACATATCTTTGCTGGATTCCTAGCTAAGGATCACGGGCCCTGGTTGCTGCAGCAGGACTATTCAGGCTCAGAATACAAGTCTGAAGCATGGAATAGTATTGCGAGGGCTTTGACAAGAGCGACAGGTAGCCCCTGCACTGGTGAGCAAGGCAAACATAACTTTGTTGACCTCTAGAGGCAGAAGAGAGATATCCTCGACCATTAGATCAGGGAATTTAATGCAGGGGACACCCCACACATATGTAAGTATCAATTTTAGTGTGTAATTTTAAGAGTTAAAAGCTGAATATGGTCAAGACTGGTATTCATGATGGTATTCTGTTCTGTTCTGTTTTTTTTCCACTGTTGCTACTGAGCGAGCCTCAAATGTCAGGTCCCATGCCCGTATTTGTTAAAGATGCAAGAAGCACGTGATATGTATGCATCAGAACAGTGCTGTTCTAAATAGTAATTTAATAATAATAATAATTTTTATAGTAATTTAGTAGCATTAAAAGTTAAGGACCACTTAGATGGTATATAATACAGTTGTATCAAACTGGGCATGCATATCTCAACTGTAAAAGAAAGTATGCATGCCTTAGTCTGTAGCACAAAACAACAGTTACATATTCTCAAATAACAGTGGGCATGCATCTCTGAACTATAAAAAGACTGTATGCATGCAGTAGTCTGTAAGATAAAATAACAGTACAGTATTAGAGAGTAGTCATCGGTTGTGGGTTCAGAACCCACACTTCCCAAATATACAATCCTGTTAGATTTTCATCATTATTGCAATGAAACTTTATACTTCTATACCAGTGGCACAAATGACCTTCTGTAGACTGTAATCAGTATAATTGAAACATGCATATGTGCAGTATAAGCACATATCAAGAACTGGTGGCTGCACTCTGTACAATAGTGTGCCTCCATTATGAACTAGGTAGTCTTAAAAGTAATGAAGAAATGTATTAAGCATTTGTAGGGTTAAAAGTAAAGGTAATAGAATAGAGTCAAATAACTGCATCAATGGTTTGTATGTCACATATGAAGTTACTAATATTCTCCCTTTTCTCTCACCCCAAACCTTTTTTCTCTATTTTTTTTTTTTACTTTTTTTATTTATTTTTTTTCCCCACAGCACAGTGTGGTAAGCCTGTCCCATGGGATCCTCTTGCCCCTACTCCATCAGCTACAGCACTACTGCCCAGCATGTCTGGTATGCCACTGGTAACACCACTCTGCTGCCCCACACTACCTGGCCCCTCAGGTAGTACTGTCCCAGAGGATAGGCCTGTGGCTCAATCTGAGAGCAGTGGCAGAGGTGATGACTTTCTCACCTGAGAGGAACTACCAGGGATGGTGTGTAGGATTGTGAGCCACACTGTGGGTGCACAGCTATACTGGATAGAGCATCTGATCTCCATCCTCATTTAGAGTACATGTACGAGATGCATACATCTTGTATTGCAGCCAGTGGTGCATTGAGGTGACAGTGATGACAGTCCACTAGATGAGGACTAGATTATTACTGTCAACCAGCTTGATGTGCATGCGACCTGGATTTCCCATCCTCCCCCAAATAAGGTGTTCACTGACCTCTTGTGTCATCCACCATTCCTGTCTCTTGTTTTGTTTGACTTTTCTGTCTGCAAATGCTTACTCACCTGCCCAATGTACCTCTCCCAGTCATTCCTACATTCCTTCCCCAACATTCCTCTATTTCTCTCAAAAAAAAAAAATCATCCCATACATAGCTCTCCATTTCACACGTCTTCATAACACAATTGATTTGGTCCAAATGGCTATACAACATGATTGTGATGTGGTCACTCCTCTCTCTAGAAGTGACAGTCCAAATTCAGCTAATAATTTGCATATATGATCATGTTTTATTCTTGAATAAATGGATAGCTATGGTTCTTTTCTACATCCTTCCTGTAGATTTCTGCCCTCCTTTCACTTTTTTCTTCCCCCTGCTTGCTCCCCATTTCACCACTTTCCTTTCTTCCTCATTTCTTTTCTTTAAATAATTATTGTGCAATGGTGTGCATTGTGCACCAAAGCGAAGCAATGGTAAATGGCAGGAATATAAGTAGATATATTTAAAGTACCATACATACTTGTAAAATTGCTACTAATGCCCGCATTATAACCCAGTAGCATCTGCCTCCAACAGCAATGCATTAACAAGTGGAGCCACAGAGTCAGATAAGTAGCAGATGTATTTTATCCAATCAATAGTAACTGACACAGTTTAGCAAAGATTTCCCTTTGAACTCCCAGTGCCTGCTCTCCATATCACCAATATTGGGTCTTCACCATTAATTTTGTATTAAGCAGCATTGCACTATCCCCCAGCAGTGTTTTATAAAGCATTATTGCAAGATACCCATTTAGTTTTGTAAAGCACTAGTGCGCGATGGTGTGCGATTGTGCACTGTCAGTAAGCAATGGTACTACTAAAGTACTTCAGTGTATTAGCTACAGCTGGATTTGTGACCAGTACCATCTGGCCCCAAAATGGAACTTATCACTGCATTAAGCAAATTAATACCAGCAGCCAGAAATTCAGTAGGTGCATACAACAGTAGTTAAGTCTGACATTTGCTATTCAGTCTCTAAAATACACCTGCTACTCAATTGAGGCTGTATCACCATCTGTTAATGCATTGATCGATTCATTTTTGTGTTCAGATTGTACTGGGTTTGAATGCAGGTGTAACAGTTTCAAATACTTTTACATGTAAATCCAAATTCAAAAGTGTGATAGTTGGTATGGAGTCTCAAAAATATGTCTAGATGGTATTGGTTTCCAATACAACTGTATATAACACTTACGACTGCTTTCTGACATAGCCACTCATTAGTGTCCAATGCACACCAATGCTCAATTATGCTTTAAAAAAATAAATGGGAAAGATAGGAAAGTGGTGAAATGAGAAGTAAGCAAGGGTAAGAACAAAGTTAAAGAAGGACAGTAATGTGCAGGAGAGATGTAGGGCAGAACCATAGCTATCCATTTCTTCAACGATAAAATACAATCATATATGCAAAATATTAGCTGAATTTGGACTGTCACCTCCAGAGAGAGGGGGGGTGACAAAAACACAATCATGTTGTATAGCCAATTAGACCAAATCATGTGTGTCATAAACACGTGTTTGAAATGGATAGCTATGTATGGGGCATTTTTTTTTTTTGTGGGACAGGTGC
Organism: Protopterus annectens; assembly: GCF_019279795.1. Taxonomy (NCBI): domain Eukaryota; kingdom Metazoa; phylum Chordata; order Ceratodontiformes; family Protopteridae; genus Protopterus; species Protopterus annectens. Next base: position 1,970,589,408 of record NC_056725.1, on the reverse strand, counting down.
CCTTTTTTTAGAGAAAGAGGAATGTTGAGGAAGGGATGTAGGTATATCTAGGTCAGGTAGGTTGGGTAGGTGAGGAAGCAATCACAGACAAGGCACAGGGATGGTGAAGGACACAAGAGGTGGATGAACACCATGGTTGGGGTGAAGGAAGGGACATCACGAACCTATGGATGTCAAGCTGGGTGACAGAATCGAGTCATCACCCACTGGACTATCACCTCTGTCACCTCACTGCACTGATGGCTGCAATGTCTAACGTCTACATCTCCTTGTGTTATTCAATACAATGATGGAGAGCAGTGCCTCCATCCAGAGTAAGCATGCACCAACTGTGTGGTGCACAATCCAGTGCACCAACCCTGGCAGTTCATCATGGGTGATAAACTCACCACCTCTCCAACTGCTTCCAGAGGGAGCACTGGCCTATCCTGCTGGACATAACTACCTGTAGGGATAGGAAGTGCATGGTCAGCAGAGGGAGTTGAGCACCAAACATGCTGAGCAGCAGTGCTGTAGCCATTGGAGTGGGAACACTAGAATCCCATGAGACAGGCCTACCCTGCTGTGCTGTGGGAAAAAAAATAAATAAAAGAGAAGCACTGATACAATTATTTTACTCTATTCTGTTACCTTTGGTTTTAAGACTGCCAACTCCTAACAAATACCTTTTTTCACTATTAAGACTACCCAGCTCCTAACAGATGCACAATATACTACAGATTGAAGCAAGCAATCCTTGATGTGTGCATATACTGCACATATGTGTGTTCCTATTATACTGAATACAGTTTACTGAAGGACATTTGTGCTGCTGTTTTAGAGCTCTGACATTACATTGCAATATCAATGAAAACTTAACAGTATTGTATATTTGGGAAGTGTGTTTTTTGAACCCATAACGTCTGACTACTCTGTAATAGTTAACTGTTGTTTTGGCCTCCAAACTAATGTATGCATACTTTCCTGTCACAGTTGAAAGAGGAATGCTCAGTTTGATAGAACTTTATAATAAACTAATAAAGATGTCTTTACTTTTAATGCTAAAATAACAGTACTGCTCGGATGCATATATACCACATGCTTCTCCAATCCCTCCTAATCTAGTGGTATGAGTTTTCACATTCAGTTCTCAGTCTGTGATTGCTGCAGAAAAAAACAGAACCGAACAGAATACCATTATGAATAGCAATTCTGACTATATCCACCATTTATCTCTTACAAGTAGTCTCTATAAGTTATACTTACAAATCTGTGGGGTACCCTAGTCCTACATTCCTTAATCCAGTTTTTGAAGGTATCCTTATTCCTCATCCTGAGTTCTCTGTAGTGATTCCTACATTGTTCACCAGTGGAGGGGATACTGGAAACATTGGTCAGACGCTGGACCAGAATATTCCATGCCTCTGCCTTGTAATCCAAGCCACAAAAGTCCCAGTGGAAAAATCTGGGCCCATGTTTATTCACTAGGAGTCCAACAAACACTTTGGACTTCTGGACACCATATCTTTGAGCACAGAATCTCAAAACCTCTCTGTGAACCCCTGCCATGCCTACAAAAGATCAAGACTAATGCAGAATGATGTTTTCCTGCCAATTGCAGGTATCACACTTACTGGGAATGTGCACTTTCTGGTTTTGCAACATTTGAAAGCATTGTGCATTTGCTTACCATCTCACAAACACGGTAAGCAAGGGTGCACACTGCAGGAAAATATGTTTGCACAATGGCCAATAATATTAATTGAATGCATCCATTTTTTTGTTTAGGGCAGTCTGGGTCCTGTCTGCTACCTAGGTGATCCATTTGTCCAATTTGTGCACTGCCGCTCTACATGCAAATGAGATGAGCATAGCCAAATCCATTTGTGCTAGGTTGTGCATGTTATAAACAGGGGCCCCCCAAAATAAAAAAATAAAAAATAAAAACACAGAGAAATAGTTGAAATGTGGAAAATCAGTATATGACATACCCAGTAGAAAATTTTAGTACATTTGAGATATGACTGCATAAGCCTGGATCCCATCTCTCCACTCCAATGCACCTTCAGAACACAGGATGAGGTCTTATCCATCTTTCCTACACAGCTTTGCAGCAAGGAAATGAAGTAATTCCTCATACTACCAAGTGTAAATGAATGCACACTGATATCAAGGCATAACCTGTTATTTGTAAATGTATTATATTTAATATATTTGGATTAGTACACTTTGTGATCACACAACCTGTTGTGAATATTCCTTGCAAATATACAGCTCTGTCTTAACTATCTGTGTTTCTTAGTCATTCATCAGTTATCTGCCCAGTATTTAGAGACATGCAGTGCATAAGCCAGTCTATATTATTTACATTTAAAAGTGTGAGGATATTAACTGATATGCAGTTGCCATCAGATGAAGGGCAGGTTGGATGGTACAAACAAACATAGTCTGCTGTTTTGGGGGGAGCAAAGATGGGTTCCTGTTATGGCATATGCAAGGATACACTGTTCTCTTGAGGGGTTGGACTCAGCCTGAGCTATTGTTATAGCGCAGACAAGGATATGTTGCTCTTACTATCCTTGTTTTTTCTTGTGAGGGTTGTGAAGTCAGAAACTGCAATGTGTCTCATTACTTTCTAACTTCTCTCTGTTATTATTTCCAATTACAAATGTATGGTGCTAAACTGAGGACATGCAGTGATCATCAGTACTCTGGGGAGGTATCAATGTCTGAGTCTTTGAGGCCTGAGGCCTACTACTTGCTAATGGACACACAAATCAAATAACTATCTGCTGTCATACGTCACATTCATTTCTCTACAAATCTCCCACCTTTTGCTTGCTTACTGTACCAAGTAATGAAATACAAGGACATGCCATAATATTATTATACAATACAGTACATGTTCAAGACTTACCTTGTAAATGCAGCAGTTGTCACAGTGTTAGTTCAGAGCTGACTGTGTTGCAAGCAGTCCACAGCCAAACATGAGGATGTAAAGGATCTGGCTTGAGTTGAGCCTGGCAGAGGTTGCAGAGTTCCTGTATTGTGTTCCTGTCCACCCTATAGCACTCTACAATGTCCATCTTGTGTATGTTGCAGTATGTTAAATGTGGCCTGAAATCTCTTATCTCTCTCACTCTAGGCCTATTGGCAGCAGTAGCATTGCCTTCAGACTGTAGCACATACAAATGGAGTTAAGCAGCAGTTCCTAACATTCTGTCTGTGTATACTTTCTGTGTCTGTACTCCACTACTTTTGAAATCCACAGGAAAAATCAGCATGGAGTCTAAATGGTTGCTTTATAACTTGTTGAACAGCTCCACCAGATTTGCTGATTAGCATGAAATTCAGCTGCTTATGCTGTAATTAGCATCTCTGAAACACAGGCTAAATCAGGTGAAATCCATTAATAATATACTCCATTAAAACAAGGCAAATGTGTAGCTAGCCAAACAGATGGTAAAGACACTTGGTACATGTCTGCAGGACTTCACAAAAGAAAATCGTTTCCAAAGATATCTTTACATAGGAGTACTGAATGCATATGCTGGACTATATTAACGAATAAAGTAAAGCAAAGGCTTTTACACTGCTATCTGTATGCATTAGCTAGAAGTGTACTGATGGCATGGCCATGTTTGTCAAGCTATTCCAGAGGTACAAATGATTTACAATACATGAAAATAGAAAGCTGTGTGATAATATGTAAAGATTTTTCAGGAACAGGTCCTTTGAAAGCATGTTTATCATTTCAAAGATGTTTTATTAGCAAAATGGTTCTTGTGCCTGTTTTTTTGTGGGTGGGAGGAGCAAAGCAAAGCAAAGTTACTGTTACATCACAAACTAGAAAAGACTGTCCTTTTGGGGGGGCACAGTTGACTTACTGTTATGGCACATACTAGGATATGTTGCTCTTGATCATCTCCTTGTTTTGCATACTACTTGTTGTTAGTATTTCACATCTGCAGACTGTTTTATGTTTTTGCAGTGGGTACTACTGACTGCCTACCTTTACTCTTTTATCTGGTAACAGTTACTTTGTAGTTGTGTGATACATATGTGCATTATCATTTGGTTGTCTTTTTAGACACAAAATGTCAGTGAGGTGGAGACCCCCTTCAATGAAGTGGAGAATGATATCATTGTTGACTCTCTCCATAAACATGGGACATTTCTGCTAGGAAGGGGTCTCCCAATATGCAAGAAAGGCTATGTGTATGGCAGCAGATTGTTGTCAACATCAATTCTGTGGGTGGCCACAGCCATACATATAAACAGGTATGCCACAGGGCCACTGACATGATTACCTCTGCATGGAGATGTACAGCTGCTGTTGTCTGAGACCAGAGGGTAACCAGGGATAGGCCTGCAACAGAATCACCTCACACTCACAATGAAGACTTCCTGACAAATATGCTCCAACAGGATAGCTCAGAGCAGAGTGAACCACAGCATGTCATCAATGTGGGTGCCACTCCTTCTGAGTCCCAGGAGAAGCTTCCAGGTAGGCTTTGTTACATGACTAGTTGAATACTGTTGTGTAGTAAAACAATTGAAATAAAAGTTACTTCTGTGTCACATATCTTTTTTTGTGGGGGATTGCAGATTGGTACAGTGATAAGCTCAGTTTGGAGTTGTCAGCCATGTTCTTGTTGAACAAACAGTTAATGCAAATATAGAGGAGTACATGTAGTGCCCCCTGTCTTACTGTTAAATGTGATGATGTTGCCCTTACGTCTTGCTTAATTTATTTCAGGATCATCAGAAATCCAATGATGTATGCCTCCTGCAGATGGTGAGCCAAATAAATTTATGTCAGTACTGCAGATCAATTTAAAGAAATGTCATAATGTGTCATTTTAGGCCTGTTGTGTGTATTGCTGTACTGTCTGTAACAGTGGCAGCAGTGTTAGCTGTTTAGCATATATTGCACCATAGTAGTGCAGGTATTAATGTATGCATGTGCTTATTCCTTTCTATCACAGGTGATCATGACAGTGGGAGTGTGGGCCCTGTGCCGCCTGATGTCAGTATCTCATCAGACACTGATGATGATGGTGGCAAAACTGAGACACAGTCGGGGTGCAGAGATTGAATCTGACACAGAGTTTGACATCCAGCCACTCCCTTCATTTTCCCTGGAAGCAGCCATTAGGCCTACTCCTTCTCGATCCATTGAGCCCACAGATATTGGACAGGTAAAGGACGAGAACATTGAGCAGGGAAGTGTGGCTACTGTGGCTTTAGTGCCTGTTGAGTCTAGCCATAGCCAAAGTTTTGGTGAGGTGCCATGCAGGAGGGTTGATAGGGGTGCTTGGAGGAGGCCTGCTGTACCTCCTCTACCTGGTGCAGGTGTCTCTTCCGGTGTCAATCAGTGTATGTTTAGGGCCATCATGGAGGCAAAGGCACATTCAGAAAGGTGCTCCAGACAAATGGTCAGAATTGTAGATGTGGCACAGGCTGGCATGCATGACTGTCTCCATTTTGTTGCCGATTCACTGGATCGGATGAATGTACGTTGGAAAGAGGGGTGCCTGTGATGGACCAAAGAGTGTCTGTCATGGAATGAGCAGTGTCTGTGATGGAATGTCTGCTGGGATGGGAATGGCATCCTCATGGGCATAGGTCGTGGCCGTGCCTGATCACACTCCCATAGTGGCAGTACTTCTTCTGGTCCATTGATGAGTGTGGCAGATGTGGCAGGTAATGGGGTCAAGGTCCTGGGCATTCTTGTGAAGGGAACACATCCAGCAGACATCAGTCACATTCAGGTAGCAGCACTGCATCTGACTTTGGGTGTGGAGGTGCCAGTGCAACTCCTGGCAAAGCCAGTTTTTATGGTTGGGGGCAATAACAATGAACTGCCAACTCTACCATATATGCCTCACACCTGTCTGACATACCAAGACATAGAGCTAGCACTGAGTTTGGCTATGATCATGCAGACTCTCACACACCACTTTTACGGGGAGGACCCCTACAAACACACACACACACACACACACACACACACACACACACACACACACACACACACACACACACACGTGACATGGTTCAGCCTGCCTGCTTCCCTTTCTTATTCACACACACTCAGCCTAGGCCTCCTATCCCCCACCACACAACACCATTTTCTCTCATTTGGTTCATGGATGCAACAGCTTTTTTGTCTGATGCATAGTGCCTAGTGTATCTGCATCTATATTGTTGACCTGATAATTTTACCTGTCACTTATATTTGCCTTGCCAAATTATACAGTGGATAGCATCAGCATGTCAGTGTTTTCTAGTATGTTCTGTGGCAAGGGTTGAGAAGTCAGGAACTGTAATGTGTCTCATTACTTTCTAACTTTTCTCTTTAATGTTTTCCAGTACATATTTATGGTGCACATCATAAGACATGCCATCACATTCAGATCTCAGGATTATATGACAACACTATAGTCAAACACATCAGAACAGTAATACAGTATAATTGTCTCTTTTGCATGAACCTCACCAGACACATGCAGCAGCTGGTAAGACCACAGGGCTTTCTCATCAAGATAACACATGGCCTACTAACCATGACATGATGTATGTGGATAGATTCAAAGACATGTCATTGTCATCTGTCTGTTATTGCATTAAATTGTAACTGTTATTCTAAGACTCTAAGTTTTGGTTTAAGCACTTGGGCTCCCAACCAGTTATTTTACATTAGGAAGGTTTGTGGTCTAGTCCTGTGGCAGGAGAGGATTGCCTACACCCTTTTTAGGTGGGAATTACTGGTGAATACTTATTGACTTATTGTGCCTGTTATTCTGAGTGTCTTTGTTCTAGTTTAAGCAGTTGGGTTCCAGACCAGTTATTTCACACTAGGAAGGTTTGTGGTCCATACTCTTATGGGTGTATTCTACTGAATTGCTGCTTTATTTAAATTGTTTTTTTAGGTTGTCTGCACTTTGAATTTCTAATGCTTCTGCATTTTCTAAAATAAGCTATATTCAGACTTGCTGAATCTAGACTGTTCCATATCATTTGAGCAGTAAAACCAGCTATCTTTACATTGAGAATGGTCCCTGCACCCTTGTGGCTGAAGTGTGCAGCCAAGGACCATCTGAGTTGGGGATTGCTTGAATAAGGCTCAGTCCTCGGCTTTCCCTTTGTTTACTTTTTGTTAAAAATAATTTAACTTTGGTTGTATTTCAGTGTTGTGTTTGAGCAGGTTTGCACTCAGTTAACCGGAGCTGCTCATAGATTGCACTGCTGCCCTGTGAGCAACTCAGTTGTATATTGTGATACGCTGACACAGTTTTCTAGCCTTACCTCTCCATATAATAGCTCCTTTTTGTTAGTCTTACAGAACAACCTGGCCCATCTAGCCCATTCCCCAGTAGTTAATACAGTATATACCTGCCATAATAGGCATTCAATTTTCTACCATTCTTCCAGCCAGCCTGATTGACATGGGCAACCTGAGGCAATGTAACAATTGGCTCATGTATACTGACAACCAGTTACTTCTAAAACAAACAAATTATGTGACAGTTGTATCTATTCTATGAAGTTGAAATGAATTCTTTCACATAACAACAAACCAGATATCAAACAGGTTGACAGCAAACACACACTTCACCTCTTGCACATAACAAGCTTGCAACACATAAACTCACATACACAAAGGTACTCACTAGAAGCCTACCTAAAGATCAGAGACCTCCCAAGCGCAAGCCTACTGCACACACTGCAGAACCAACAGAATCCACTGCACATAATAATACACACAACACTGTCTCAGACAATAAGCCCTTAAGGCAAAACACCTGAAAATCAAATGTCTAAGTCATAGTTTACTTCATAGTGAGATATGCAGATGTCCCCCCTCCAGGCTGGACAAGGAGAAGGTAATGGTCAGCAGCCTTTCAGGCACCAGGTCTCTCAACAAGTACAGTAATGACTCTGTCATAGTCCATGTTGGAGTGAATGACTTGAGACGTACCTCCCTGGACTATATGAAGAGAAACATGACTGAGCTCTCAGATTATGTGTCCCAGGTAGGCATGATCCTAGCCCTAAGCAAAGCAGCAATATACCTTCATCGAGGATGGTGCCTCAATATAAACAAAAAATGATGACTTCAACAATTGGCTTAGCTTCTGGTGCCAATTCTGGGGGATCCAGTATCTATCAGCCCTGGAAGATATGATCAACGGACCATGTTGCTTTGCCAGAGATGGTCTTCACCTGTCGCATCTTGGCCTTTGGTACTGGCAAAGGTACTTGCTTCTCCCATAGTGCCTTTTTAGGCACTGTCATTACAACAAAATTCCCAATGTAAAATAATACCACTAGAGACAAACTTAAGGTTATGCTGCTTAATGCAACGGTTCTACATCATTACCTGGACTCACTGGAAACACTCCTTACCTTGGAAAATGCCAGTGTCTGTGCAGTCACAGAGGCATGGTTCAAGACAACAGAAAGCCCTCAGCCATGCAAGGTCACAATGCCTTCTACAAGTTCAGACCACAAAACCAGCATGAAAGAACCAAAGGCAGAGGTGTATACATCTTCATTAAAGACCAATGCACCTCAAGATTAGTCAAACAGTACAACTCCCTAAAGCCATTCCAAGTCCACCTAACTGTGGGTAAAAAAACCCTTCCATATCATTGTTAGCTATAGGTCCCCCAGCATGAACCACAAGAACAACTCTGCCTACTTGGACCTACTTGAGTCTCTCACTATATAGCCAAACAGCTTGGTCATGAGTGATTTCAACTATCCTTCCATCAGTTGGGAGTTATATATGAGCACAAACATGCTTGCCCTAAGTTTCTTGGACTTTGTTAATACAAATGCCCTGGAACAGATAGTCTGCACCCCCACAAGTGACTCTAATGTCCTAGACATATTACTCACCAGCATAAGGTTTCTCTGCAATACTCCCAATTTGTTACCCTCCCTGCTAAGGTCTGATCGTATTTCATTCTTGTTCAAATTAAATATCATACCTGTCCTCTTCAAGAGCAAAAATTATGAAACATTTATCCAAAGAAAAATATAGCCTTCTAAGTGAAACCATAAATAGTTGCAAACCCCCTGCTACCCCTGTCAGCAATGACTGCTATAAGAGGTGTACACAAATGCCCTGTATAAACACCTGTACAAATGTATAGACTTGGCTGTAGCTGAACGAATCAAAACAAGGTCCTCACAAAAATACAAGCCACCCTGGTGGGCATAAAGTATGAATCATTTAAACAACAAGTGGAAGAAAGTAATATCCAAGAACAAGAGGGAACTGACTCTGCAGAGGAAGGACACTTTCTACAGCTTGAATAATCTAAACCCAATTACAAAGCTAAAATAGCATCCCTAGATAAAAAATAATCACAAGGCATTATTTAGCTACATCAGAAGTCTAAAAAGGAAGGTCCAGCTTTGTGCTGAACTTGTAGTGGATGGTATCACTCATACTGACCCTGAGGACATCACCAAGCTCCTAGCAGACAGATTTGGGGTAAACTTAAGCTCACTGTCCCCACCAGACATACCCCAAAGCATACCTGTTACCAGTCCTACACCTAATATCTCCAAATAGCAGGTCATACCTGCACTCTCCATGGTCAAACAGACAGTCTCCATGGCCAAAGACATAGGTGACCTTCAAACTCTTGACCTGACCCAATTTGGCTTTGTGAAGGGTAGATCATGCTTATTAAACCTGGTGGACTTCTTCAAAAATGTCACCAAGGCCCTGGATAAAGGTAAAACAGTACATGCAGCCCATTTTGACTTAGCAAAGGCTTTTGAATCAGTCTCTCACTCAGGCATTATTGAGGAAACTCAACAAGCCTGGAATTAACCCATATGTCACAAGAGGGTAGACAACTGTCTCACCAACAGAATGCATACAGTTAAAGTTGGGGATTCCACCTGTAGCAGCAGACCAGTTAACATTCTTGTACCACAACGATCTGTGCTGGGCCCCCTACTGTTTAGAATCTATTTATCAGAAGTACAGGCAAAGATAGATGGCCTGCAGCTTATCAAGTTTGCCAATGACTGCAAACTGGGTGCAATTACTGAGTCCTCCAACAATGTTGGTATACTACAAAAAGGGCTTACACAGACAAATGGTTTGTGCTAAAGCCATGCACTTGAACTAAACACAAACAAATGTGTTATCATCCCTTTTAGCAAAGGGGGATTCCCTGCAAATTATAATAGTAACAATAACCCCTTAATTCAAACCCTGTGGTTAGAGATTTTGGAACACAGGTTAATAGCAACCTTAACTTCAATCGCCCTGTGTCCACAGTGATAAGGAAGGCCTTCGGTGTTGCACATCTCATAAGTAAGGGCATTGCATCTGGAGCTAAGGATATTATAACTCCCCTGCACTCATCCCTAGTGAGACCACTAATTAATTACAGCACTCCCTTAAGTATGTACCTCATCAGACACTTGCATCAGGCGGAGAGACCTCAGAGATTTATCCCCAAGAAAATTCAGTTCCTTCAACACATGACCTCCATGGACAGACTGAAGGCCCTGTTACTGTACAGTGTTTCTTATAGGCTGCTGAGATGCGATTTGTGCCTGACTTACTGAGTAATCTTTCACCCTGCCCTAATGGAAATGCTGCACATCTGCAAGTCACATGGGACAAGATTGACCCACTCTAGGGGCCCTAAAGTAGTTTGTTAAATTAACAGGACATACTGGAGAGACAGATATGTCTCCAAGAGATCGCCACTCCTTTGGAACCAACTCCCAATTCACATAAAACAGAGTTCCTCAATAACCATATTTAAGTGTAACTTAGACAACTAGATGGGAGAATGTAAATTTACCCTGAGGATGTTAACTATGTCCCTCTTGGATAATGGCAGTCAGTGCTGATCCTAGACTTGCACTGCAAATATAGATCATACAATTTGGTCAATAAGGGAACAAGGGTATAACATCGCTAGGCTTATAAAGGCCCTAGGCTCAATAGCCTAGTAACTTCCTATGAACCTAAGGAGATGTTTGCATGGGCTCCAGGCCAGTGTTTGTTCATGCCCTGGTGGGATGACTACATATGCAATAATCTGATATAGGCAATGGCATCAGCATTGTCTGTTGACCATATGGTAATAACAGTGTCCCACATGATGGTGTAAAATCTCTCTAATGTCAAGTAATAGCTCACACACACACACACACACACACACACACACACACACACACACACACACACACACACACACACACACACACACACACACACACACACTCACACACACTTGAGTGCAGTGAGAATCAAACTTTTACCTATCTAAGTACACAGGCTATAGAACATAGTAATTTACACAAGTGCTACAGCAAAAGTCTGACTTTTACATGGCTGCATGTCAACTTATAATGGTTGACATCAACAGTGCATGTTGGAGAGGAGAATGTGGGAGGCCTGCCTGAAATGGATATATAGGCAGGTGTAAGTATCAAAATACTGTCAATGTATTGTATTGAGGTGGTAATTGCAGGGTACACACTTGCTCTTCTGGCTAGTCAGATACACACATCCCCATACACATTTGACTGCAGTGAGAACAGAACCCCTACCCATCTCAGTACACAAACTACAGAACTCAGTATTTTACACAAGTTCCAGAGTACAAGTCTGACTTTTATATGGCTGCAAGTGAATTTATAGTGGATGACAACAGTAGCCCATGTGGGAGACAAGAGTTTGGGATGGCTGCCTGAAATGGAAGTGTAGGCTTGTGCAAATATCAAAATATTAGCAATCCATGCTATTGGAGAGGTAACTGTAGGATAGCATGTCTACTCTGCTGAGTAGAGACACACACATGCACACCAAGTTGATTGCAGTGAGAATAGAACCTTATGTGCACAGACTATAGAACACAGTACTCTACATATGTGCCACAGCACAAGTCTGACTTTTACATGGTTGCAGGTCAACTTATAGTGGATGACATTAGCAGTGCATATTGAAGATAAGAAGGTAGGAGGCCTGCCTGAAATGCATGTGTAGGTGGGTGCAAGTATCGAAATACTGGCAAGCCCAGCCATTGGAGAAGTAACTGTAGACACATCTACTCTGCAAAATAGAAACACACAAACACACACACCAAGTTGGCTGCAGTGAGAGCAGAACCTCTACCTATATAAGTGCATATACTACAGAACACAATATGCTACACAAGTGCCATGGCACAATTCTAGCTCTTATATGACTGTAGGTCAACTTATAGTGGATGGCATCAGCAGTGCATGTTGGAAAGAAGAAGGTGGGGGGGGGGGCCTGCATGAAATGGATGTGTAGGCAGGTGCAAGTATCAACATACTGTCAATTTATGGAATTGGATCAGTAACTGCATGATACACATTTTCTCTTCTAGGTAGACACACACACACACACAAACATAGTTGACTGCAGTAAGAACAGAACCCCTACTTATCTAAGTACACAGACTATAAAACTCAGTATTTTATACAAACACCATGGCACAAGTCTGACTTTACATGGTGGCAGGTGAACTTACAGTAGATGACATTAGCAGGCCATGTGGGTACAATAAGTTGTGAGGCCTGCAGAGGTATATAGATTCATAAGTTCATATGATGCCAGTAGCCTAACAGCACTAGGGTATGTAGAAGCCTAGCTGTGTAAAACCACAAGTACACTTACTGAGCATAGTTGGATGTTTGAGTTTAGCAGGGCAAGGTTGTCAGCACCACCGACTGGCCCTGTCTATGAGGGAGCATGCAGCATTATATATTGCACCTTGTAGTGTGGTTGATTTATGTATGTAAAAAATACTGACACCCCAGGGTTGTACTGCTTGGGTGGAGGATAACACATGTATATATTGTGAATATATAAGAATTATACTTAGATTGTTCCATCAATTTGCAATGTTTTCACATGTTTTATGTCATACAAAGGAAATGGATACTGAACATCAATAAGAAAGCATGATATATGCAGTCTCATAGCACAGTGAGTCGCATATTTGCATGATATTTAACAAAGTGTACACACATGTGAGTTACACCTGTTTGCAAATAGGTAAGCAGTGAGCCACATTGCTAACATCTGCCAAGCAGAATGCAATTACATGTATAGGCAGCTGTGTATGTGTTTTTCAGAAAAGTTAAAGACATGCCAGTCCAGATAGCAGGAATATATTTACAGGAGTAGAGTGCACAGCATACTGTGGTCATAAATGTAATAATACATAGATTATTCTATCAGTAAAAGTAATACTATATGGAATATGCTGTATTTGAACCCAGGGCCATGTGTATGACAGTCCTACACTTACATCTGTTGCCACAAGAATGTTGAGAAAACAGTTGTCTATGTTGCATGTTATTGCTGTGCACTGTAATGTCACAGCAGTAAAACAAAGGTTGCACATTCTGTACTAGAACCCAGTACCATCTGTACTCTAGGCCATGTTTTCACAATGGCCAAGGGCATTAATTGAATGTATCTAGTTTCGATTTTTGGGTGGCCACTGTGGTGCAGTGGTTAGCATTGTCACCTCACAGCAAGAGATTCTCTGGTTTGATCCTTGGCTGGGGTGCCTTCTGTGCAGAGTCTGCATGTCCTCCCTGTGGTCGTGTGGGTTTTCTCCGGGTGCTCTGGTTTCTTCCCACATTCCAAAGACATGCTGCAGGTGGATTGGACACTCTAAATTGGCCCTAGGTGTGAGTGCATGTGCATGTGTGCCTTCTGTGGAAGGTTGGGCACCAGGCTGGCAACTTGACACTGTAAAACTCCACTGCCGATCATGAGCAGACAGGTGATCCACTGTGATGACCCCTAACCAGGAAAAGCCAGAAGAAGATCTAGTTTCTATTTTGGCTGTCTGCTTCCGAGGGGTTCTGTTGTGCTTTGTGCAAACCAGATAAATATAGCCACTCCCTGTTTCCACTGTTTACATTATGTGGCACATGACACAAAAAGTGTAATTAAAAATGAGAAGAATAAGCAAAAAAATTATAGCAATGGGCACATATGAGTAAAATAAGTGTTTGCTGTCACATGTTAAGGTACTTTCTGTACAAAATCACCACTATTTACTTCATTACTTCACCAAGTTAAGAAATACAAGGATATGCCATAATATTATTAAAGAATGCTTTCTAGGTTCAGGACTTACCTTGCAAATGCAGTAGTTGACACAATTTTATTTCAGGCCTAGAATTTCCTTGTCTGTATTCCCATGGTATTGAAGTATGCAGAAGAAAAAACAGAATATAGGTTACATGAATGCTCTGTAGCTTGTTGAATAGCTCAACTGTACTGAAAATCACCTGCTTTTGCTATAATTAGCACCTATGAAAAACATCTGCTGCTTAACTTAATTTATTACCTCCATTGGTGTTCAGTGTGAAGTGCACACCTACGTGCCACTGTGTGCACCAACACTGAAATAAGGTAAACACAGGTGATGTTATTATAACTTTTCTCCATTCCTGTAATTTCAAGCAAACATGCAGCTGAAAAAAGTGAAGGAAAGGTTGCACTCTCTGTACTAGAACCTAGAACCTTCTATACTCTAGTCCTACACATACACATACTGCCACAGGAATAGCTATGTGATTAGCCCCAAGAAACCTGCCATTCATTTCTCTGTTTCCCATGGTTGTGCTAGGCGCTGCTTCATGCAAAGACAAAAATTAAAAATAAATTTGAACTTAAAGTAGACAGAGAGGATGCATTTTAACAAACAATAAAGATGATGAAACAGAACTTGTGAATTGTGCACTGCTTACATACACTTTCACACCTCACAGACTTGCATGTACACCTCTGGAAGTGTAATGTGACACCCCCCCCGATGTCATTATTCACTGTTTCCATGCATTCAACATGAACACTGTGGAAGTGTTTACACAAAGTGAACATCCCTACATGGTTACAATATTTTGGGATTCAGCAATCCTAATGAGTTTGGACCTTATTTGCATCTTCAACATGCTGACAGCCCTGAATCTACATGTTTGATAACTGTGTAGGCAGGGAAACTGAAGGGGATCCCAATGTTGTACATTCAAGGCAGGGTATTACTGCAGCATATATCTCCACAGAGGAATGCAGGTTTTGAATAGTATGTTTCTTGGGGTTTGCACTTTCACCTGTCTACATTAGTTACAAATACATTGTTCATTTGGGGGTGGGGTGCAAAACTGCATTTATGTCATGGCACTTATAAAGGAATTCTGGCTATTGTTAATCTAACTATCTAGCATCCACCATGTCTGATAATGTCATAATGTGTGTGGGGGTACATGTTACTGTCTGTTCTATACAAATCTATGGACTTTTACTTGCTCTTGTTTCCATGTAGACTCTTTTCCATAGCTGTATTTGGAAAACTTTTAAATACGTGGCCAACACAAGCACAGAGTCTACACAGTTCCTATACACATTGCTGAATTGCTCCTCTGTGTTGAGTTGCTTCATTAGCATGCAATTCAGCTACTTATGATGTAATTTGCAATCCATGGACATTTCTGTGTTTGCTCATAAGTGTGCACTGCTACACTGAGTTTACTGAATCTAAAACTCTTTGTAGCCATGTGCGCATCACACAGAGATGTGCACATCGTCAAAAATGATTGTGCACAGTAGACTTTATTGAATCCCCAGTATAAAAAGAAGGAAAATAATAGACGATATAAAATAAAAAAATCCCAGAATGAGTTAAGGAATAATTTGAAAAAGAAATTAGCAGCAGTAAACTGGGTGAAGTACTTGGGAAAGTAAATGTTGATCAAGTATCAGGTCCAGTGGGATAGTATACGAAAGAGTGTTTTGACAATGTACTGAATGGATGATTGAAGGAAGACTTTGTTTATGAAGAGTTATGTCGTGGAATATTAAAATTTATTGGGAAGAAAGATGAGAAGAATGAAAAACAAAACGTGGAGACCAAATAACACAGAGTAAAACTTTTGTTTTGTTTTTTTTTTTGTTAATGCGAATAATACAGAAGAGAGTGGAAGGAAAGATGCAGAATATTATGGAAGGAAGTATATATGTTATAAAAGGGAATGGATATCAAGAACTGTTACTGGTTTTGAGAGAAATTGTGGATGATATAAGTAAAAGGGGATAGAAACTTTTGGTAGGTGATATTAGCAAGGAATTTGATTTAGTAGGACATGATGATTTATGGGATGTTATGGAGAAGTATGGAATAGATAATAGAATTAGGAGCGTATGTAATATCCGCATGTCAAATAATAGAGTAAGAGTGTTAATTAATGGGTGACCAATTAAAGAAATATGCATGAGATGTGGTATAAGGAAACATCACATGTGGTATAAGTGAAACATCACATAAAATCGTAAACATTATTATAAAATTTAAAGGAAATGCCCTATATGTATATGATGGAGGATGGTAAGGCTATATGCATATGTGTGTATGTGTTTGACTGCATTACATAGTGCCTCTCTCCATATGTGACTTGTGTACCACTTAATGATGGAATTAGCAAACACACATCGGATGGTCTGGAGATGGCTTCAGAGGCTCATGGAATGACTCTGCTTCATGATGTGTGTATGCATCTTAGACATGAGGACATCCTCCACTCCTCTGCAGTAAGGATGTCATGTGGCCAAATGGTAATGGAGTTGATGACTGCATGGGGCTAGATTAAAGGATTTTTTAAGTTGTAGTGAAATAAAAAGTAATTCAAAAATTATAGAATTACCGTAATATACCACCAACCAGACACAGCAGTTGACTGGATGTGATTTGAACATTACACCAGTGTAGGTATATAAGATGAATTACATACATTGTAATAGTGCACCACATGTCTGACTTTAACACTGTCATGTTGCACTTTATTGAGCATGGTAGCATCATTGTATGTTGATAAGTACATTTAGGGACAAGTGTCTGACATGGATATAGAGTCACATCTCAGAATAAAATTGTCTCAAAACATTATTTGAACAGATACATACTCAAGTTGCCTGCTGTCAGATTAGAACCTATAAATATCTAGTTACAGAGGCTGGAGAACAGAGCACAAGTCTGACTTGAATAATGTCAGATTGTACTTCATACAGGATTACATCATCAGTATATATTGCAAGAAGATGTTCAAATGTGTGTCTGACATAACTGTGGACTCACATCTCATTCTAAAGGTGTCACATACTGATTTCTGAATAAACACACACAAACTAGTTGACTGCAGGGAGACTAGAACCCTTGCTTAAGGTATCTAGAGAGCACAGTACGTAATGCAAGCACCACAGCATTAGACTAGCTTTGACAGTGTCAGAAAATACTTTATAGTTGATGACATCAGCAGTGTCTGCTGAGAAGAAGATAGCAGTAGGAGTGTCTCACATGCTGTTCTAAAATGGTCTCTTGAGTGTGAAGTAACTGAGCAATGCCAGTTGTTGACACTGAAGCTAGAACCCCCCACCTATCTACAGCACACAGTACCTAATACAAGCACTACACAACAAGTCTGGCTTTTAAAGTGTCAGACAACACTTTATAGCTGATGACATCAGCAGTGCCAGCTGAGAAGAAGATGGCAGCATGAGTGTCTCACATGCTTTAGTAGAATGGTCTCTTGAATGTGATGTAACTGAACACAAACACATACCAGTTGACTGCAGGGAAAGAAGAACTCCTACCTATCTACAGAACATAAGACTTAATACAAGCACCACATCACAAGTCTGACTTTTACAATGTAAAACAATACTTTATAGCTGGTGAGTGTATGGGTAGGAGTGTCTTACATGATGTTCTAAAATGGTCTCTTGAATGTGAAGTAACTGAACACAAACACATACCAGTTGATCACATTTAGACTAGAACCCCTACCTATCTACAAAACCCAGTATTTAACACAAGTACCACAGCATACATTAGGCATTTATTGTGTCAGAAAACACTTTATAGCTGATGACATCAGGTGTGACTGCTGAAAAGAAGGTGGTAGTAAGAGTGTTGCACAAACTTTTCTAAAATAGTCTTTTGAATGTGAAGTAACTGAGCACACACACACACACACACACACACACACACACACACACACACACACACACACACACACACACACACACACACTTGACTTCAGTAGGACTAGAATCCCTACCTTTCTACAGAATACAATACTTAACACAAGTGCCACAGTACAAGTATGAATTTTATAGTTTCAGACACTTTATAGCTGATGACATCAACAGTGTATATTTGTGAGAAGATGTTGGAAGGCCTATATGAAAGAGATGTGTAGGCATGTATGACTGTCAAAATATTTGTGCTCCATGGGACTGGACTGCTGATAATAGGATATCAACTCATGCTATTCTGATTACACGCACACACCATTTGACTACAGTGAGATTAGACCCCTTACTACATAGTTACTCCAGGCAGAGACCACAGTACTTAACATAAGCACCAAAGCAAAAGACTGATTTTTACACTGCTGCTGGACAATTTATAGTGGACAGCATCCTCACTAGATGTTTGCAAGAAGATGTTGGGAGGTCTGTATTAAATGGCTGTGTAACCATGTACAACTGTCAAAATTGTTTGTTCTCCATGGGAATGGATTGTTGCCAGTAGGACACATGCTTATGCTCTTTTGAACACACACACACACACACACACACACACACACACACACACACACACACACACACACACACACGTTTATTCCAATCAGATTAGAACCCCTAAGAGTGCAGTTACACCAGCTAGAGAACGTAGTACTTAACCCAAGCACCACAGCACAAGTGCAAGTTTTATACTGCTGCTGGACGATTTATAGTGGATGTTTGTAAGAATATGTTGGGAGGCCTGAATGAAATGACTGGGTATTCATGTACAACTGTCAAAATTATTTGTTTTCTATGGGACTGGACTGTTGACAGTAGGATACACACTTTCACTCTTCTGAGTACATACTCACAAGCACACATATCAGTTGATTACAGTGATAAGAGGACCCCTACCTAATTAGTTACATCAGCTAGAGAACTCAGTACTGAACACAAGCACAATGGCACAATTATGGTTTTACACTGCTGCTGGACAATTTATAATGGATGACATCCTCCTTTGATGTTTGAGAGATGTTGGAAGGCCTGTATGAAATGGCTGGGTAGGCATGTACAACTGTCAAGATATTAGTTCTGCATGTGACTGTACTGATGATAGTAAGATACAGACTGATGTCCCCCTGACTATGCACACATGCTTACACTTACATAGAGACACATACATAATGTAGCTGCTGTGGTAATTTAACACACAGTTAAGTATTTTGTTCCTATCTACAAATCACAGTAGTTAATGATTGCAACACCCCTGAAGTATGTTTTTGCCTTGTCATAGTGGTCTTTATATATGATACAATCATCATTATATGATGTGGGTAATGAATCCTGTTATGAGAGTGGTGTCAATGTGTGGATTTTGTATTTTCTGTTGTGTTTCCTTTGGGCAGGTATACTTTAAAAGACAGCTTCTCAAATACAAAAAGCTGTCAGAAATGCATGTAGCAGAATGGAGATGTGCAGCTGTGTCTCAGTATGTTGTGTGCATGACAGCCTTATTGTCACATACAGACACATTTTTGTCATCAGCATGGATGCAACTGTGTATGTACAATGCTCATATCTGTGAAGAATTGCTGTCCACATTAATTTATGTATAAGGCAAACTGAATGTTTATTTTCAGTATAAAGGTTTAGATGATGTAACAATACAATTCTGCTACTTATTCCTGAATCTAGTTCTGACTTGCCAGTTTTCAAATGCATGGGTGCAGGGCACACATGACTCAGTATAAATATGTGCTCAGTTAGTGAAAAGTGTTTTACATGGATTTTAATGGGGTGAAGACTAACTGGGCAATAAACATATGTAATGCATGTTAATCTACTCTTTCCATAGTGCACTGCTGAGCAGTTAGCTTGCATGATCAATGGCAAAGTGTTAGTGTATATGAGATCCACATTTAATGACTGCTAATTGAAGCTGAGTAGTACTTAATCATTGGCTATGGTAGCAATAGATAACAGATACAGTGGTGTTCATAATGTAGTTTATAATGCAAATGTTATGTCATACATTTTATGACATTAAAAACTATGTATCCTGCATTCCCCAGCTGTACAGAGATAAGCAATGAAGAAACACAGTTATCTGCTTTATTGAGAAAATACTTTTACTTCTATTAGTTTGCCTTCCCCTGCACAAATACACTAAGAAAGATGTGGCAGTCAGCACTTTGGACACTACTGAGTGTAATACAAACACATGATGCCTAGTAGTCTCTGTAACAGCAGATGTATGAACAATGAGCTGTTATTTTGAACACAGATGATACAGGGTTCAAATCCAGCTCAATATAATATAATATGTATTCATAATGTAATTAATTACATGTGATAACTTTTGCAAATGTGAGAGAGAATGACTACAGTGAAGTACTGTGTAAAAAGGAACAGTACTTAATGATTTATGTTAACAGCAAACATATGGATTTACATATTGATTCATTCATCAGTCTAAATAAATATTATAGGAAATATCTAAAAGCAATGTGTTTATTCTCCTTTAACTGTGTGTTTCCTTAGCACAATGGGTTTAAGCTGGGGACAAAAAGTGAAGGGATTCATTAGGGATTTATTATTTATGTTTGTGGTATGTGATTCTATTTTTGAACAGATTAAATGTGTGAAAATGGAGTAGTTAGGAAAGTGGTGAAATTGAGGCAAGTAGGGGTGAGAAGAATAAAGGGAAAGTGATATAGGAATTTGCAGGAGCGAATTAGGAAAGAACCACATCTATCCACTTCTTCAGCACTGTAAAATGAACATAGATAGTATATTGGAAGAATTTGGATTGTCACTTCAACAAAGACTGGTGAAAACAATGTAGTCATGTTGTATAGCCAATTGGACTGAATCCAGTGTGTTGAGAAGACCCATGTGTGAAGTGGAGAGCTATATCTAAAGTGATATTTTTTATGGTACAGGTGACAATTTTTTGATTATATATCAGTAAGAGAAGAATGTTGTGTAAGGGATGTATATATGTCAGGGTAAAGTAAGTAGGGCAGGTGATGAAGCTGTTGCAGACAAACAGGGAAGACAAGGCAGAAACAGGGAAGGTGAAGGATACAAATGGTTGGGGGGGCACCATGACTGGAGATAGGGAAAACACACTGGAGGCCCATGGCCATCAAACATGGGGACTTTGAGAATCAAGATCTCACCATTAGAATTGTCATCACCATCCCCTTCCTGAGCATGTTGTGGGAGTGTTTGATATTTTCTATTCCCAAGCATTCTGGAGAAGATCTTCTCAATTTGGCTGAGGCAATCACCAATGGTACTTTCCACAACCATATGCACCATGCCTTGCATCCTGGTGGGTGACAAAATCATCACCTCCAGCAGTACTCCTAGAGGGTAGCACTGTACCAGTGGCTGGGGTAATGTTACCTGATGTTGAGGGTGCAGACAGTGCAGGAGCTGCAGAGACAGTACTGCCAAGTTGCGTCCTAGATGTTCTGTGTGCTGGTGCAGCAGCCACTGGAGGGGTGGCAGGCTGAACCACACTGGTTGGGCTACCGTTCTGTCCTGGAAAACATTTAGTCAATTGTCAGAAACTAATTACATCAGAATGTTGTAAACACACATACGAAAATAGAAAAGCAGATATAAGGGATGCAATAAGAGAAAAAAAAGAAAAAGATAAATAGAACCATCATATGTCAAATACAATAAATTACTATGATCTAAATATAAGTTTACTTTTACATTAATTATACTTTTTAAAAACTACAAACTAGGACTGATAATTGTTCCAACTAATCCCCACAATATGCATATGTTGCACATATGTGTTTTAAAATAATATCAGTAATTTCATAGTTTCATAGTTTAGTACTAGGCTATCTGTCCTGGGGCATTTGTAAGCCTAGCCTTAGAGATGTGGCTTTCACCACCCCATGTAGTGGTACTAAGGTGTACAGAATAAATTTAGAATACTGTGCCTTTATCTAGTAGTGACACATTGAAGACCCCTTTACTTATTAAAATTAGTTTACTGTGCCTCTGTCAAGTAGCGACACAGGGGTGACCCCCGGGTAAACCTACAATCTCCCATCCACTCGTCAAGATTTCTCTTGAAGAGAGTCAGTGAGGGTCTCTGCCTAACATGAATTGGGATTCTGTTCCAGAGTATGGGAAGCCTCTGAGTTATGAATCTGTCCCTCCAGCATGTTCTATTCATATTTAGGTTCATAGGTTCATAGGTTCGTACTAGGCTATCTGCCCTAGAGCATTTATAAGCCTAGCCAGAGTGTGTGTGGCTTTCACCACCCCTTAGGATGAGAATACTATGCCCTTTTAGGGTTTAGTTTACTGTGCCTCTGTCTAGTAGTGACACAGAGATGACCCCCGGGGTAAACCTATGATCTCCCATCCACTTGTCAAGATTTCTCTTGAATAGAGTTAGTGAGGGGCTCTGCCTAACATGGATTAGGATTCTGTTCCAGAGTGTAGGGAGCCTCTGGGTTATGAATCTGCCCCTCCAGCATGTCCTATTTATTTCTGTGTTGAGGTTTAAGTCTCTTGCTCTCGTGGCTCTGATGGATTTGGATTTTCTGAGGTGGAGCATGTCCATTAATTCCGGATTGGACATGGCCTTGTACGTCAGGCACAGATCACCTCTGAGTAGGCGGTATGCGACTGAATAGAGCTGGAGTTTTTTCAGTCAGGCAGCATATGCCATATGTTTAAGACCCTTTATCCTCTTGGTGAGGAACTTTTGGGGTCTTTCCAACTGCTGCAGGTGTCGGGTAAGATACATCCCAAATGGGGCATTGTACTCAATCATTGGCCTGATAAGAGAAGAGTACAGGGGCACAATGACCTCTCTTGATCTAGATGTGAAACCCTTCATGATAAGGTGGGCAATATAGAAGGTCTTCCTAACCACTTTGGCAATGTGAGTGCCAAATGAGAGGTTACTGTCAAACTGGGTCCCTAGGTCCCTGATTACCTCTTCCGTACTTAATGGATTACCACCTATGTGGTAATTTGTGGGTACCTTGTTTTTCTCAAACAGTATGACTATACATTTTTTGGCGTTCAGCTTAAGGCCATGGCTCTGGCACCAATTATCCATTTCTATGAGGCCTCTCCTAAGGATGTTTGTGTCCACTGGAGTATCAATTATGGCGCCCAGTTTGCAGTCATCTGCGAACTTTGTCAGCCACAATCCTCCTATGTTTGCCTGTACCTCAGAAAAATAAATGCCGAACAAGAGGGGTCCCAGGACTGAGCCCTGTGGGACACCGCTTGTGACTGGCTTAGAGTCTGACATAGCTCCAGCAACTCTGACCCTGTGGGTTCTGTCCTTGAGCCAGTTTGCAACCCATCTTGTGACAAATGGGTTTTCATTTAAGCTGGTGAGTTTATCTATGATGCCCGAGTGGGGTATTGTGTCGAAGGCTTTTGCAAGGTCAAGGTAGGCTGTGTGAACTGCCTTACCCTCATCAATGGCCTTAGTGACTGTTTCAAAAAAGTCAACCAAGTTCAAAAGGCAGGATCTGCCCTTGACAAAGCCAAATTGGGTAGGATCCAATGTCTGTAGGTCCCCAATGTCTTTGTTTATGAGTTCCATAATGATCCTCTCCATAGCTTTGCAGACCAGGCTCGTCAAGCTTATGGGGCGGTAATTTCCAGGGTCCGTAGAAGCACCGCCTTTGTGAAGTGGGACCACTGTTGCCATACGCCACTCTTTGGGTACGTATCCTGTAGTAAGGCTAAGATTAAACAGCAGCCTTATGTGTGGGTTTAGTTCCTCTTGGAGTTCATATAGCACACAGCCCAGGACACCGTCCGGTCCCATTCATGCTGTGTTTTTAGCTTTAGAGAGGGCGGCTCTCACCTGGGCATCTGAGATGTTAGGGAGGCTACACTCTGCTGGGATAGTTATTTCTCCTTTGGGGGGGGGAGGAGAAATTTGCACTGAACCTGTCTGCCAGAATGTTGGCAATGTCAGTGGGTTCAGTGTATTTTGTGCCATTTTGGACTAACTCTGAGCATATCTGGGAGTTTCCACCCAGGTTTCTAACATAGCTAAAGAAGGCCTTGTGATTGTCTTTTGTGTCTTTTGCGATTTTTCTCTCAAAGTTGGCCTTGGATGATTTTATGAGTGATCATAGTTTTTTGCTAGTACTGATCAGAGATGCCTTCCCTTTTAGGGATTTTGCTCTGTCATGTAGTAGCTTCCTCCTCCTGTTGTAAAGTTTGTTTATGGCTGGGGTCCACCAGACCGGGCGCCTGCCTTTGGGGGAATGGGTCTTGTTTTTATTTGGGATTGCATGATCCATGCATTCTTGAAGGTGCCTGTAGAAGGCATTTGCAAAGGATTCAGCAGTGTGGGTTGTGGTTTCCACTGGCCCAGGGGCCTTGAAGGATACCACTTCAGTCTTAAGAAGTGTGAAGTTGGCTTTTGAGAAGTTCTTCACTGTGGTCTTTGTGCAGGGGGTGGGGCGGGATGTGGATTTCCAGTGAGATTAATTTATGGTCTGATCTTACCAAAGAGGGATATAATTCTGGTGTGGAGCATTTTGTCCCCATGTTTGTGATGATCAGGTCTAGTATATTGTCTCCTCTTCTGGGAATGGTGACTAGTTGTTCCATTGCATTTGAGTTTATGAATTCTAGGAACCTTTGGGCTAGGGTGTTGGGGCTTGAGTAATGTTCCCAGTCTATGTTTGGGTAGTTGAAGTCTCCCAATATGATGGTATTTGGAGAGACATTCATACTCTCCAGTGTCTTCCGGAAGGCTGTGTGGGGTTCCTGAGTTTGAGAGGGTGGTCTGTAGCATGCTTCAAACTGTAAGGCAGTTTTGCCTATGGTTAGTTGCACCTGGATGATCTCTGATGCTTCGTGCATTGCCACTAACCTGGAGGTGTGGGTATCTTTGATGAATATGGATACTCCCCTCCTTTTGTGGTTCAGTCCAAGTTTTGGGTCCGGAAAGCATGATATGAGGTAAAACCTGATAGTTTTGGGGTGCTCTCAGGAGCCTTGAACCAGGTTTCAGTCACTGCACAGACATTGATGTTCTCCATACTGAGGAGGGCTTCGAGGGCGTGCATCTTGAGATTTAGACTTCTGGCATTGAGCAGCATTACCCTTAGTTTTTTTCCACTTGTGTTTTCTAGGGAGGTAGGTTTGTCATTTGAGCCTTGCCTAAAAAAGGCACTAGGGGTGGCAAGAGCCTTGGCCAATATCCGGAAGCCCAGGGGTGACAGGTGCAAGCCATCCCTTGCGAAGCAGCGTGACTTGTCAAGCATGTCATCCCAAGCAGACAGACATGTTATCCCCTTAGAATGACACCAGTAATTAAGCCAATTGTTAAAACTGATCATTTTGTCTTTGTACTGTGGCATCATTCTTGGTGAGGGTAAGATGCTGCTCAGGGTCAGGGTCATACCAGCCTGGGCTACATAATCAGAGAGCTCCTCTTTGTCTCTCTTCATGTAGTCCAGGGAGGTACGTCTCAGGTCATTCACACCGGCATGTACAATGACTGAGTCATATTTGTACTTGCTGTGGAGTGACCTGAGTGCTTGTGTTATGTGGCGGATTCTAGCTCCCGACAGGCAGCTTACTGTGACCTTTTCCTTGTTCAGCCTGGTGAGCGGGACGTCAGTGTGTCTGACTATGGAGTCACCTATTACAAGTGTGTCTTGCATGTTGTTTGGCCTTAAGGGCTGTGACTGTTTAGCACACTGACTTTGTGAACTATGTGTTGCATGTGCTATGCCTTGAGGTGGTGGTTGCTTGGGTGTCTGCTTTGGAGGCCTCTGTTGTTTTGGTAGATTTTTAATCAATGCCTCCGAGTATGTTTTTGTGTGTTTATGTGTTTGGTTTGCAGTTGTGATAGTTCTATGTGAGACTGGGTTTGTGGTGTGCGTGGTTTCCTTCTCCTCCTGACTGGTCTTGCCAGTACTGAACTGAGAGAGCTCAGCCTCCAGTTTGGCTATATAGTTGCATTTCTCGCATATATTTGTATTTGTTGGGAGGAGGAGAGGGTTGTCTGTGTACATGAGGCAATTGTAACATTGCCTCAAGATTCCCAGATTCACCAGCTGAACAGGAGAGGACGCCAGCAACTGACCCTTCGACATGCTAGAAATAGTGAAAAAGACTGCTGTGTAACTGAGTCAGAAAGGACCTATAGGGAAATGGGCACTCAAGGGAATTTAGGTGAATGAAGTACTGTCTTTTGTTTAAGAGTGCTTTACCTGTATAAAAAATGCTTTAGGAGCAAGTGCTGAGCTTTTCAGATAGAGTATAGGCTGTTTATATTGCAAGTAGAACAGTTCTAAGGGCAAAATTGAGCAGACTTTACGGAGCCAGAAATAGTTAAACTTGATTAACCGGCACTGCCCTATGCTGCTCTATGAGCAACTTCGTGCTACAGCATGCAAAAGCGGGCTTTATAGCAGGGGGGTTGAAAAGAGCCAGGAACTGACCCAAAATGGCCAATAAACTACAAGTTGCTGGGCTGGAACGAATCCTCTAGGGACAAATAGGTTGCTCAGTGCTCCCCACTCCCACTGGTGAACAAAGAAGCTTCCTCTTATCCAAATAAGGATATGGATAGCACAGGAACTAAGACAAAGCCCAGAGACCAGCAAAATCTGAAGACTGGACTATTCTAGTTAAGAAAAGCGGGAAAACAAGGATATTTTTTTTTTCTTGTACTATATTTGTACTGAGGTTTAAATCTTTGGCTCTCGTGATTCTAATGGATTGGGATTTTTTTGAGGTGGAGCATGTCCATCAATTCCTGGTTGGACATGGCCTTGTATGTCAGGCACAGATCACCTCTGAGCAGGTGGTATGCTACTGAATAGCGCTGGAGTTTCTTTAGCCTGGTAGCATATGACATATGTTGGAGACCCTTGATCCTCTTGGTGAAGTACTTCTGGGGTCTCTCCAGCTGTTGTAAGTGCCAGGTGAGGTACATACCTAATGGGGCATTGTACTCAATCATGGACCTGATAAGGGAGGAGTATAGGGGTACGATGACCTCCTTTGATCTGGATGTGAACCCCTTCTTGATAAGGTGGGCAAGGTAGAAAGTCTTTCTAACCACTTTAGCAACTTGGGTGTCAAATGAAAGGTCACTATCAACTTGGGTCCCCAGGTCTCTGATTACTTTTTCCATACTCATTGGGTTACTGTCCATGTGATAATTTGTGGGTACTTTGTTTTTCCCAAAGGGGATGACTATACATTTCTTGGCATTCAGTTTAAGGCCATGATTCCGGCACCAGTTGTCCGTTTCAGTGAGGCCTTTCTGTAGGATGTATGTGTCAGCTGGTGTATCAACTATGGCGCCTAGTTTGCAGTCATCTGTGAACTTTGTCAGCCACAACCCTCCCATGTTTGCTTTCACATCTGAGAAGTAAATGCCAAACAAGAGGGGTCCAAGGACAGAGCCCTGTGGGACACCACTTGTGACTGGCTTTGAGTCTGACATGGCTCCCGCAATTTTGACTTTATGGGTTCCGTTCTTTAGCCAGTTTGCAACCCATCTTGTGACATATGGATTTACATTTAAGCTGTTTAGCTTGTCTATGATGCATGAGTGGGGTATTGTGTCGAAGGCTTTAGCCAAGTCCAGGTAGGCTGTATGGACTGCCTTGCCTTCATCAATGGCTCTAGTGACTGTTTCAAAAAAGTCAACCAGGTTCAAAAGGCAGGATCTGCCCTTTACAAAGCCAAACTGGGTGGGATTGAGTGTCTGTAGGTCCCCAATGTCGTTGTTTATGAGTTCCATAATAATTCTTTCCATAGCTTTGCAGACCAGGCTGGTTAAGCTTATGGGGCGGTAGTTCTCAGGGTCTGTAGTGGAGCCTCCCTTGTGGTGTGGGACCACTGTTGCTGTACGCCAGTGTTCAGGTGCATATCCTGTAGTAAGGCTAAGGTTAAAGAGCATTTTTATATGCGGGTTTAGCTCCTCTTGGAGTTTACGTATCACGCAGCCGGGGATACCATCAGGTCCCATTGATGCTATGTTTTTTGCTTTGCTGAGGGCGGTTCTCATCTGGACATCAGAGATGACAGGGAGGTTACATTCAGCTGGGATAAGTATTTCTTCTTTTGGAGGTGAGGGAGGGGAGAAATTTGCACTGAACCTGTCTGCCAGAATGTTGGCAATATCTGTGGGTTCGGTAAACTTTTTGTCGTTGTGTACTAACTCTGAGCATATCTGATGGTTTCCGCCCAGGTTTCTAACATAACTGAAGAATGCCTTGTGGTTACCTTTAGTGTCCTTGGTGATTTTTCTCTCAAAGTTGGCCTTGGATGTTTTTATGAGAAAACGTAGCTTTCTACTAGTGCTGATCAGAGATGCCTTCCCTTTATGGGATTTTGCTCTGTCTTGCAGTAGCTTCCTTCTTTTGTTATACAATTTGTTATTGGCTAGGGTCCACCAGACAGGACGCTTTCCTTTAGTGGAGAGGGTCTGGGTTTTATTTAGGATTGCACGATCCATGCATTCTTGGAGATGTCTGTAGAAAGCATTTGTGTAGGATTCAGCATTGTGGGATGTGGTTTCCATTGGCCCTGTGGGCTTAAATGATACCATCTCAGTCTTAAGAAGTGTAAAGTTGGCTTTTGAGAAGTTTCTCTCTGTAGTCTTTTGTGCTGGGGGTGGAGGTGGTAAATGTATATCCAGGGTGATTAGTTTGTGGTCAGATCTCACCAGTGAGGGGAATACTTCCGGTGTGGAGCATTTTGTCCCCATGTTTGTGATGATCAGGTCTAGTATATTATCCCCCCTTGTGGTAGAGGTGACTAGCTGTTCCATTGCATTTGAGTTTATGAATTCCAGGAACCTTTGTCTAGGGTGTTAGGGCTAGAATAGTGCACCCAGTCTATGTTACGGTAGTTGAAGTCCCCCAATATGATGGTATTTGGTGAGACATTCATATCTTCCAATGTCTTCAGGAAGGCTGAGTGGGGTTCTTGAGATTGGGAGGGTGGTCTGTAACATGCAACCAGTTGTATAGCAGTTTTGCCTATGGATAGCTGCACCTGGATGGTCTCCGATGCTTCATGAGTTGCCACTAACCTGGAGGTGTGGGTATCCTTGATGAATATGGACACTCCCCCTCCCTTTGTGGTTAGGCCTGGGTTTTAGGGCCGAAAAGCGTGATACGAGGTAAAGCCTGGTAGTGCTGGGGTGCTCTCAGGAGCCTTGAATCAGGTCTCAGTTACTGCGCAGACATCGATGTTCTCCATACTGAGGAGTGCTTCGAGAGCCTGCATCTTGAGATTTAGACTTCTGGCATTGAGCAGCATTACCCTTAATTTTTTTCCATTTTTGTTTTCTAAGGAGGTGGGTTCGTCTTTTGAGCCTTGCCTAAAAAAGGCACTATGGGGGTGGCAAGAGCCTTAGCCAATATCCGGAAGCCCAATGGTGACAGGTGCAAGCCGTCCCTTGCGAAGCAGCATGGCTTGTCCAGCATGTCATCCCAAGCAGACAGACATTGGATCCCCCTAGAATGACACCAGTAATTGAGCCAATTATTAAAGCTGATCATCTTGTCTTTGTATTGTGGCATCATTCTTGGTGAGGGCAAGATGCTGCTCAGAGTCAGGGTCATACCAGCCTGGGCTACATAATCAGAGAGCTCCTCTATGTCTCTTTTCATGTAGTCCAAGGAGGTACGTCTCAGGTCATTCACGCCGGCATGGACAATGACGGAGTCATATTTGTACGTGCTTTTGAGTGACCTGAGTGCATGTGTTATATGGTGGATCCTAACCCCCGATAGGCAGCTTACCGTTACCCTCTCCTTGCTCAGCCTGGTAAGTGGGACATCAGTGTGTCTATAGAGTTACCTATCACTAGTGTATCAGGCATAGTGTTTGGCCTTAAGGGCTGTGATTTATTGACACACCGATTTATTGAAGTATGTGTTGCATGTGTTATGTTTTGAGGTGGTGGATTTTTGGGTGTCTGCTTTGGGAGCCTCTGTTGTTTTGGTAAATTTTTCAATAGAGCCTCCAAGTATGTTTTTGTGTTATTATGTGTTTGATTTGCAGTTGGGGTAGGTCTATGTGTGACTGGGTTTGTTGTGTGTGTGGTTACCTTCTCCTCCTGTCTGGTCTTGCCAGTCCTGAGTTGAGAGAGTTCAGCCTTCAGTTTGGCTATATAGTTGCATCTCTCACATGTATTTGTGTTTGTTGGGAGGAGGAGAGGGTTGTCTGTGTACATGAGACAATTATAGCATTGTCTCAGGATTCCCAGATTAACCAGCTGAACAGGAGAAGATGCTAGCAATCTACCACTCGACATGCTAGAATATTATAAGAGAGTGCTGTGCCTTTAAGGGAAGTGGTTGGGGTGGTAGGTGGATGTAGTACTACTTAAGTTTGAGACTGCTTACTTAGAAGAGAAGCTTTGAGAACAAGTGCTAGGCTTATAATATAACAAGTAGACTGGTTAATCTAAGATTAGAGCTATCTAAGGGAAAATTTGAAGAGCAGACTTGGCAGAGCCAGAAAAAGTTTAACCCTGTTTAACCGGCACTGCGATATGCGCACAATCGCGCAAAGCCGTGCAAATTCGGATTTTAAACAGGGAACTTTAAAAGAGCTAGAAATGGTCCAAAGCAACCAATTACTACAGCTCTTGTGCTGAGGTCACTCCTTCAGGGACAGATAGGCTGCTCAAGGCTCCCCATTCCCACTGGTGAGCAAAGAAACTTCCTTCTATCCAAGTAAGGTAATGGACAACATAGGAACTACACCACAGCCCAGAATACAGCAGAGCCTGTGAACTGGTCTAAACTAGTCGAGGAGAGGCGGGAAAACAAGGATTTGTTTTTTGGGATTTTTTTGTTTTTCAGATAGAAAGCACACAGAAATACAGAAGGCAGTAATAAATCAGTTACACAGGCTAGCACACTTTAGTGGGCAGCCTCAACAGTTAAATTAAACAAACAAACAACAGATTTTCGACCAATTTTCTACCAGGTAAAATTTTAAGTGCAGATACTATATAATGCAGCAAACAGTTAAAAAAACAGTATAAGCTTGTTCAAAATAAGCAAGAGAAGGTATTCCAAGTAAAAAACAGAAAAAAATACTTAAATCAGGAAAGTTGACATCATGGCATTTATGGCAATTTCATTGAGTTTTTTATATAATTTATTTCTAAATTATTTTACAATATATTTGTGACCCTGTAATTTAAACCTTACAACATCTTAATACACTATTTCAGTTAATTACTACAATTGTTTTATCATGGTGTGGATGGAAGGAGAAATGGCATAGGCAATATCCTGAAGGAACAGTATGCTAAGAGTGTTTTGGATGTGAAAAGAGTGTCGGATAGAGTGATGTTTATGAAGCTAAAAATTGATGGTGTAATGATGAATGTTGTTAGTGCATATGCTCCACAAGTTGGGTGTGCGATGGATGAGAAAGAAACATTTTGGAATGAGTTGGATGAAGTGGTGATGACTGTACCGAAGGGTGAGAGACTGGTGATTGGAGCATATTTCAATGGGCATGTTGGTGAAGGGAACAGAGGGGATGAGGAAGTGATGGGTAGGTATGGTATTAAGCAAAGGAATGCAGAAGGTCAGATGGTAGTGGATTTTGCAAAAAGGATGGACATGGCTATGATGAATACATATTTTAACAAGAGGGAGGAGCATAGGGTGACCTACAAGAGTGGAGGAAGATGCACACAGGTGGATTATATCTTATATAGAAGGGCTAGTCTGAAGGACATTGTAGACTGTAAATTGGTGGCAGGGGAAAGGTTAGTTAGGTAGCATAGGATGGTGGTTTTGTAGGATGACATTGGTGATCAAGAAGAGGAGGATGAGTGTGAGGGCAGCACCAAGGATCAAATGGTGGAAATTGAAAAAGGGTAATTATGAGGTGATGTTCAGGGAAGAGTTACGATGGGCAGTGGGTGGCAGTGAAGTATTACCGAATAGCTGGGTAACTACAGCAGAGCTAGTAAGAGAGATGGCTAGAAAGGTGCTTGGTGTGACATCTGGAAAGAGGAAGGAGGACAAGGAGACCTGGTGGTGGAATGAAGAAGCACAGGAGAGTATACAGAGAAAAAGGCTGGTGAAGAAGAAGTGGGATTGTCAAAAAGATGAAGAAAAGAAAGAAAGCTTGCTATAGGTACTTCTGCACTTTATAAGTGTATCCTGGGTGACACAACCACTGCAGGTAAGGTAGTGAATTGCTGTTGTATCTTCCTTCTCCCCCACTGATCATTCACAGTTGCAATCTATTAATAACTAACACTGAGGTAGTGACTACACTATGCTTATACCTGCTACAAGAAGTCCAATATTTGGGATTCAGCAATTCTAATGAGTTCATGACTCATTTGCATCTTCACCATTCTCAGAGGCCTGAATCTACACCATGAAAAGGTAACTGTAGCTAGGGAACCTAAAGGTGGGGAGAATTGTGTATCTAGAAAACACAGAAGATTGTTATTCATTTATCTGCACAAAATGCTTCTGATTTTCTAAGGTATGATAGTATTTTCCATGTACACGCTACATTTAGTAACATGCTACAAAGATAAATGTACATATCTATATCTATATCTATATAGATATATCTATATATCTATATGTATATCTATGTCAACATATATGCATTAAAAAAGGACATTTATCTGTATGCAGTTCTTTCTAGTTCACTTTTGGCATAGGCATTTTTGGCAGGCATTTTTCTTTCTCAGATAGACAGCCCTTATTAACTTTCATCACAAGTGTTATCATTACACATGGTTATCTTATCATTTTCTTATGTTGTTTCAGGAAAATTTAATGTACTATATTGTCAATGATGCAGGGGTGTTAGGCTTCTTAGATGGCCAATAGACACCTCCAGGAGTGTTCTTGGCACAGTGGGAGGTTAATGACAATAATTTAAAATTGAATTTTCTGTTGTAAATGTGTACACATATTTTGTGAGAATTGAGTTGAAAGCATTTATAACAATGTAATTATGTAGTATTCCTTGGTTTGTACAAGCTGTAATTTGCTTGTTGCTTTGGGGGTGAGGGATCCAAGGACATTTGTTTGCTTCCACAACAAAATTCATTTCAAGAGGTTTGCTCATGAAATTTTGTAGTCATCCTTTTCTTCCCATGATAAACAATACATTACTTCATTGGTATTCCTTGTTTTGGAGCAAACATTGATTTGTGTGTGAGTGTGATATGGTAAAACCACATAACATTAAATTGCATTAAATGAACTGTGTCTCCAGTGGTTAATGTTGAAAAAATAAATATGTGTGTTCATATAAACAGGGATTTCAATATGTGATATCTATGTGTTATATCCTTGTCTCTCTTTTATGTCATGTAGGATTATGGCATGCAAGAGTAGAAATCCATGTAACCCCCTTTTCAGTGACTCAAAAAATGACATCACAGTTCAGGTATTCAGGTGCCATGGCACCTTTCTGCTTGAGAGGATGTAGAGATATGGTTGTCAAAATGCAGATTTGGAACTAGATAGTCAGTGACATAAATGCTATAGATGGGTGCAGCAGGACTTATGATCAGGTGCATAATAGGACCACTTATATGATTTTCATCAACCCAGAGTAGAGCGGCTGCAGTTGCCCATGAACAGCTGGATACAGGGGGGGGGGGGGTTGCTTCAGAGCTACCACTGACACCAAATGAAGAGTTCCTGCCCAGTGTCAGAGATCAAGAGAGCTCAGTAGAAACTGCACAAGAACATGTGATTGATGTTGGTGCTGATATTTCTGGGCAGACAAGTATGTCCCAGGAAGAGCTTTCAGGGAAGCTTACATATGTCAGTTTGTAATAGTTGCTTATATAGTAAAATATTGTAAGTAATAGTTCATATGATTTATTTATTGATTCATTTATTGATAAATGGATATAGTTAATGACACATTTTTGCTCATTACACATGGGCTTTGGATGGATGTGTCAGCAATCCATATATAAGCAAATATTGTGTATTCTCTGTCCCACTGGGTTATTGCAGCTGTGATGATTGCATCCTTACCATGATTCAATTCCTTCAAGACCATTCTCCTAATAAGTGTGGGGTCATCTACACATGGCAAGGCAAACATTTTTATTTCATTATTAATCACCATCTGTCAAAAATATGCATTTATCTGTATGAGTGAGCTGGGTGTCATGTGTGTGTGTGTGTGTGTGTGTGTGTGTGTGTGTGTGTGTGTGTGTGTGTGTGTGTGTGTGTGTGTGTGTTTGTGTGTGTACATGTATTGCTGTACCATCTGTGATAGTGGCACCAGTGTTAGTCTGTTATAATAATATTACATTTCAGTGTAGTGTTTGTTGCTTATTATGACAGGTGATCCCAATAGTGGAAGTGTAGGACTCTTACCACCTGATGTCAGAGTATCAGCAGACTCTGATAATGATGGTGGCCAAACAGTGGTACAGTCAGGGGCTGCAGAGGTTAAATCTGGTATTGAGGTTGACATTCAGCCATCCCCTGTATTTCCATCAGACACAGCTATTAGGCCTAGGCATACCTATACCAGTAAGCCCTCAGATCTTGGACAGGTGGAGGGTGACACTCTTAATCAGGCTAGTGTGGCTAATGCAGCTTTATTGCCAGTTGATTGCAGCCATAGCCAAAGTGTGTGAAAGATGCCAGACAGGACTGTTGTTAGGGGTGCCCAGAGGAGGCTTGCTGTCCACCCTTCACCTGATCCTTATGTGTCTTTATATGCCACGTAATGCATGTTTATTGCCATCATAGAGGTAAAGTCGCATTCCAATAGGGCCTCCGAGGACATGGTTAGGGTTGTACATGTGGCCCAGGTTGACATGTTTGACTGCCTCCACCGTGTGACTGATTCAATGGATTGGATGAATGATATGATAGAACAGGCAGTATCTGTGATGGAACATCTGCTGGAAGGAGCACGTAAGCCACACAATCTGATGTTAGTCAACATGGCTATTCCCAATCATGCTCCCATAGTGGCTATACTTCCACTGCTCTGTCAGTGATTGAGGTGTCCACACTCAGATGAGGTAGGCCATGGGGGCATGGTCCTGGATGTATTCTTGAGGAGAGCTAATCCAGCAAACATCAGTCACATTCAGGTAGCAGAAGTGCATCTGACCATAGGCATGGACATGCCAGTGCAACTCTTGGCAGAACCAGTTCTCACTGTTGGGGGTGATGACGATGAACTGTTATCTCTACCATGCATGACTCATACCTGTCCAACATACTAGGATGTAGGGTAGACACTGAACTGAGCTGTGTTCTTGCAGGCACTCACACACATGTTTCACCTTATGTACCCACACAGAGTTATACACACATAACAGTTGCATGGGTCAGTCATGAGCCTTACAGCTTATTCTGTCTCGGTGGTCATATATTTTATCCAAATTTCTGTCTGCCTGTCTGTCATACTCACACACACTCACTACCTTTTGTGTCAGCCTTGACCTCCTTTCCCCAAACAACCCCCTGCACAAATGATGACAACTGTGTCAAATCTCTTGATTTACTTTCTTTTGCATTCAGGGATACGTAAGTCTTTTGTCTGATGCCCAGGGTGCATAACTGACTAAATGCTTAGTATATAATTTTCTGTGATGCTCTTTTGGAAATTGTACTGCTTTCTTACATCATTGTAATGTGTGAATCTTTGCTGCATGAAGCCTATTAGTTGAGAGGGAGCACATCTATTGACATAAGTCATTGCTGTCACATATTGATATCATTGCTGTAAAAATCACCCACCTTCTACTTAAGTTACTTTAAGAATTAAGGGTATGCAAGGATATGCATTTATTTGTGTTCTCAGTCATTTAGTTTCCTATTCCAGGGTCAACACTTAACTTGATAGTCCAGCAGTTAGAAGAATTTAAATTTGGGGCTGACTCTATTAATTGCTACCTATACACAGCCATTTCATGGGTAAGTAAAGGCTGTGAGCATTGCCTGGCATTAAAGTTACTGTATGTATGTGCATAGGAAGAAGGTTTTACCCCCTTAGGCGGTGAGCATGCATGCTATCCATTGCCTCTTGGCTAGGGCATGGGCATATTGTGCACGCCTATGTTTACTAACACCCACAGCAGCTGGTGGCTCCCCCTCTGACTCCTCACCTGCATGTTTCTGTGGTTACCTTCCCAGTGGTGGTGGAATGTGTGCTTCTTCCCCATGGTATTCCTGATGAAGTTGTTTTCTGAGAATAATATTATGAAGGATGGCGCAGGCAGTGAAAATTTCAGCACAAATATTGGGATTGTACCGCAGGGCTCTCCCTGATGTATCATGATGCATTTAGGCACTGGAAACAGAACTTCACCAGCCCAAAGACATGTTCTATGATATTTCTTGTTTGAGCATGTGCCTCATTATAGTATTCTTCGGTGGATTTTCATGAGTTTCTGATTGGTGTCATCAGCCACAGCTCAAGTGCATAACCTGCATCCCCCAATAAATTACTACATGGGATATCCTTCCTAGAAAACCTCTGCTAGAGTTGAGAGTTGTGCCAGATATGGGAATCACTGTAACTGCCTGTATTGCCAGCATACATATTCAGGATGATTCCCTTAGCATTACACATGACCTGGCATTTAATGGATTGAAAGCTCTTTATGTTTATGTGCACTCTTCCCTATTCCCTGGGTAATGCTTTGATTTCAATGTGCATGCAGTCTGTGGCACCCAAAACTTCAGGGTAGTATGCTACAGGGTAGAAATCCTGAATAGTTGTTATCTCTGCCCTTGGGTGTGCAGAGAAAATGTATGTTGTAGCATAGCATTCAGGAATGATGTAAGATACTGGGTGCAGATGCCTGTGACACTCCCAGCATATCCCAAAATATCTCCTGTTGGTCTCTGGAAGGTTCCTGTAGCTAAGACTCTGCCACACATACCTTAGTCTCCACAGGTATTGGTTCCTCTTAGTTTGCCATTGTTCTCAGTTGAAAACAACAGAGGTTACAGAGTTCTTGTAGTGTGTCTCTATCCACCCTATAGCACTCTACTAATTCCACCTCATGCACCAATGAAAAGTGAAACGGGGTCTAAACCCCCTTCTATTTCTTGGCCAAGGTCTATTAGCAGCAGAAGCATAGACTTGGGCCTGTTGCACATGCACATATATAAGAGCTACAGAAGCCCCTAACATTATTTCTATGGCTGTACTCCAACAGGTTTTGGAATTTGCAGGCAAAACCTGCACTGAAACC
Source organism: Protopterus annectens (assembly GCF_019279795.1). Taxonomy (NCBI): domain Eukaryota; kingdom Metazoa; phylum Chordata; order Ceratodontiformes; family Protopteridae; genus Protopterus; species Protopterus annectens. Next base: position 1,970,552,092 of record NC_056725.1, on the reverse strand, counting down.
ATACAATTGCCTTATAGCTTGTTGAATAGCTCCCCCATATTGGATTGGTTGAGTAGCATACAATTTAGCTGATTATGCTATAATTACCATGCCACAATGGTTACTGTGTTTGTGCAGCTCTATACAGTGTGTAGAGCTGCTTACTGAATACAAAACAGAGTGCTACCATGTAGGCTTTATTCAATCCAGCCCCGTGTTTATTATGTATGGTGAAGAAACAACATAGCATGTTTTTTTTTCTTCTTTTTTAGAAATGTAAAGAAAAAAAAAGTGGTGAAACTCTGGAAAAAGTTTTGTGAAGATTTTTTTTGAGAATATTAATGACATAAACAGTGCAAATAAAAATATGATTATGTATGGATATTATACAAAGAAGAAAGAATATGTGAGAAGGGTAGCTAAAAAATTATTTTATATAAAATGGGTTATCTAGAATGAAGCACTGAATTAAATTTTGTTTAATGGGAAATGGATTTTGGCAGATATATAGTAAACATTAGATTATTGTCATGGAAGAAGGAGTGGGAGTCAGTTATATAATAATAATGAGACTTTTATAAGAAAAATGCTAAATCATAAAAAATACTAATGTGTGTATATGTGCCTGTAAATGTCTAAATAATCTTTCTTATGTTAATTGAAGGACCCCTACTCTTTTCAAAAGTTGCTGTGGGATCTTTTACATCCACCTTAGCTACCATCAACTCAAGCAGATGGAAATTTGGTTTAATGTCTCAACCAAAGGACGACACACTCCAAAGTGCAGTACCCCCTTTATATTGTACTGCAGTATCAGCAATCCACCCACTCATTATAAATTATTAACTATTTAATATTTAATTATTAATTATTTAAACTGTAGTAGATTCTGTATTATTTTTAAAGACTGCAAAACTACTGTTCTTAAAATGTTTTCTAATACTTTGGAGCTTTTCTTCCAGAGTATCTGCTGAAACTGGAATCCTACCCACCTGGACTTTCCTGGTAATAAAATGTCAATTAAAAAAAAATAAATCTTTCTGATGCTGAAGTAGAACCCATAGCCTTCTGCACCGAAAGAGAGAATGCTATGTGTTGCACCAATGACAGTGCTATATAATTTATTTAATTACTTCCAGACTTACAATGTGCAACATTCTAGCAGCTCCAAGTATGATGCTACAATACCAGCAGAAAATGATTGACTTTAGCAATTGGCTTAGCTACTGCTGTCATTGTAAAGGTGTACAGTACCTGTCAGCCAGGGAGGACACGGTTGATGGACCATGTTGCTTTGCCAGGAATGGTCTTCAGCTGTCACCTCTAGGCTTTTGGATACGGGCCAAAACATTATCACCCCTATAGTGCCTTTTTAGACATTGCCAAAAAGATAAGCCTTCCAACATAACAAAAGCTACTCAGGGTAAGCTAAAGGTGTTGCTGCTCAGTGTTAGGGCTCTCAACAAGAAACTGCATTCCGGGGAAGCGTTCTTCACCCTGGAGAATGCTGATGTCTGGGCAGTTACTGAAGGATGGTTCAAAGCCATGGAAAGCACTCCGACAATGTATAACTATAATGTCTTTCATATGTGCCAACCTCCCATTGAACATGAAAGAACAAAAGGTAGAGGTGTGTCTAGCTACATAACGGATAAGCACACCTCAAGGCTAGTCAAACAATAAAATATGCTTGAGCCACTCCATGTCCAACTAACCATGGGAAAATCTATTACCATATCCTTACTAACTACAGGTCCCCCACCATGAACCAGGAAACCCATGCATCATACCTGAAGTTACTAGGATCACTCACCATCCAGCCCAATACCATATTCATGGGTGATTTTAACTACCTCTCCAGTAATTGGGAAGCATACAGGACCACTACCATGCATGGCCAGCAATTTCTTGACTTTATAAATTCAAATGCCTTGGAGCAGCTAGTCTGCACCCCCACTAGGAGAACAAATATCCTAGGTGTGGTACTCAGAAATATGGGAGAGTGCTGCAAACCCCACCCCCCCCCAACATGTGATGTCCTCACTGGTAATATCAGATCACAAAGTGGTCTCCCTTAAAATAAAAGTAAAACTACTCCCTCCACCTGACCCCAGAAACTTTAAGACCATCTCTAAGGTAAATTACGCCCTATTAAAGGATGGCATAGCTAATTTCTAAGCTTCCCCCAAATCCAGAAAACAGAAACCTATGCAGACACGTACACAAAAACCCTGTACTACTATATAAACAACTACATAGAAGTGGTAGTACCAAACCAAAATAAACCCAGGTCAAACCACAAAAACAAGCCACACCAGTGGACCCCCATTATTGATAGGTTTTACAACAAAACAAAGAAAATCCTATCAAGAAGTATAAGGGAATGTGCACAACACAGAAAAAGTTACTCATTAGTCTAAACAACAAATCAGGTAACCAGTCAAGTCTCTGAAAACAGACTTTAAGGTAAAACCAGCCTCCAAAGTTAAGGATAACTGTAAGGCATTTTTAAGTTATGTCTGCCTTCTGAAGGGCAACACCCAACAATATGCAGAACTAGCTGTAGATGGCATCACCTATACTCAGCCAAAAGATATAGCAAATCTTCTGGATGACAAACTCAGCTCAAATTTCACCTCCACATCAGTCTTAGTTCTCCCCCAAGAAATACCCTCCAGCACTCCACCACCAATTATCATCAAAGTACAGGTTGCCACTGCACTCTCTAATAATACATGGCTTCAGTGGGGTCTGTTTATATACAGGGGTTGCCTCTTAAATGGCATAAATCGTGACTTATCAGACCCATTAGGATCTCTGTTTAACCACAGCCTCCAGAATGACTTTGTCCCAATAGAGTGGAGGACAGCAACAGTCATCCCTTTGTATAATAGTGAGACACACAGATGTCCCACAATAGTGAGACACACAGATGTCTCCCTCACCAGGTTAAACAAAGAGAAAGTCATGGTCAGCTGCTTGTCTGGTGCAAGGATTTGTCATATCATGCAAACACTCAGGTCTCAGCAAGTACTGTTATAACTGTCGAACTTCATGCTGCTGTGAACGACCTGAGATGTACCTCATGGGACTCTATGAAGAGAGACATGGTTGAGTTCTCTAAGTATGTGTGCCAGGCAATTATGTCCCTAGCCTTGAGCAGCATACTACCCTCATGTAGAATGATGCAACAGTATAAACAAAAAAATTATTGATTTCAGTAATTGGCTCAGTTTTTGGCATCATTCAAAGAGGATCCATTTCCTGCCATTCTGGGAAGCAATGGTCGACAAACCTCACTGCTTTTACAGAGATGGCTTGTATCTGGCACCTCTATGCTTTCAGCTGCTGGTAAAGACTCTTGCCACCCCCATAGTGCCTTTTTAGGCAAGGTCTCAAACACAGCATTACCAATGTGAAATTAACCAGTCAGAACAAAATAAGGGTCATGGTACTAAATACTAGGAGCTTAAATAAAAACTGCACTCCCTGGAAGCACTTCTATCACTAGAAGAGTTAGATGCCTGTGCAGTCACAGAAAGCTGGTTCAATGCCTCAGACAGTACCCCAGCTTTGCAAGGTTATAATGCCTTACACACCTTTAGACCGCAGAATGAACATATGAAACCCAAAAGACATGCTGTTTTAATCTATATTACAGATAAATTTAAATCCCGTCTAATTAGACTGGAGAACTCCATGGAGTTACTCCAGGTCCAGGTTATGGTAGATAACACCCGCATTTAAATCATAACCAGTTATAGATTCCCTTCCATGGGTCACAATGCCCACCAAACCTACTTGCCAAACTGGAGACAATCCAGATTTTACCGAACACACTAGTTATGAGGGATTTGAATTATCCAAGCATCGACTGGGAAACCTACACTAGCCCTAACTTGCTAATGCAAAAGTTCCTTGACTTTGTTAATTCAAATACCCTGGAACAAATTGCCCATACCCAAACAAGGGGAACAAACATTCTGGATCTGGTTTTGACCAACAAGTCAAACAGATGCACTGCCACAACTGTCATACCCTCATTAGTTAAAGCTGGCATGAATACCAGAATTCACAAAGGGTGAAATCAGACTAAAAAACTTCACCAAAGCAAACTATACCCTCTTAGCTGATGGCATAAATGCATTCCAAGCCCCAACACAAGGCGGAAGTGGTAACTACATCAAAGCTTACACTAAACCCCTGTACAATCACTTGCATAAGTGTATAAACTTGGCCATACCAGAAAGAATCAAAGCCAAAGCCCCAAGTAAAAACAAGCTGCCATGGTGAACATCCAGCATCAACAATCTTTACAATAAATACAAAAAGTTGCTGGCCAAAAAAAAGGCAAGGCCCCAACAATGGAAAAGCACCCTCCTCAGCCTCAGCAGGCAAATAAGACAACTTGTCAAGGGCTCCTTTGAGAGAAAATTAGCAAATACAGCCAAGGATAACCATAAGGCTTTTTGCAGCTATGTACATATCCTAAAGGGTAGGACCCTAGCATGTGCAGAACTAATGCCCTTTGGTATCACACACACTGACCCCACAGAGATAGCAAACCTGCTAGTGGATAGGTTTGATGAAAATTTATTTCACTCCTTTATCCCCACCTAACTTACAACAAACCTTTTCCCAGACATCCCCCTCCACCCTACATATCTGAATAGCAGGTCCTCAAAGCCTTGTCCAAGGCAAAAAATACAGGCTCTATGCTATGGGACCAGACAACATCCCAGGCTATGTTCTAAACAGGATAAAACATGAACTAGAATCGCCACTAAGTACCCTTTTAAATTATAGCCTAACCACAGGCTTTGTTCCTGTGGAATGGAGAACAGCAACAGTTATTCCCCTCTACAAAGGTGGCCTAGCAACAGACTCAGGGAGTTACAGACCCATAAACTTGTAACCACAAAAATGCACAGATGAAGGGAAGTGACCTCTGGACTCTCGAACCGTTTAAAAATACTCTATTGTGTATATATATATATATATATATATATATATATATATATATATATATATATATATATATATATAGACAACATTCTCTCCCTCTAGATTCAATATAAATACTTTCTTTGTTAGCCATAAATGTGCACTGAGTACACATCCCACATGGGTATGTCCCTCTTAACTTAGTTTTCCTAGAGGCGCTATTCCTTACCATAAAACAATCTTTGATATTTCGCCCCCTCCTATATATAATTTTGAATGTATCTTTATATTCTAACTGCAAATCTGTTAAACTTGTGAACTTATTCCATTCTTTGTTAAATACATTCCAAATCACCTCTGAGTCTCCACTATAATCAGTAATAAAAGCACTTTTAAAAGTTTCGTCTCTATCATGTATATATTGAATTGTGTCTAAATTATTGTGATTAATTTCATCTTCTCTAACATCTGTAATCATCAATTTCTTCCCTAATATAGGTTCAAATCTATCATTTCATCTATTAATAACTTAATTTATTTTATTACAAAGTTCCGAAGGGTAACCTCTTTCTATAAATAATTTAGTCAAAAATTCACACTCATCATAGAAATCTTTGTCACTGGATGTCATCCTACAAATTCTAACAAATTGACCTTTTATAATGCTTTTTTTCTGATGTAGCAGATGCCCACTACTAAAATGTAAATATGAATTAGAGAACGTTTTCTTCCTATATACTTTTGACCTAAATGAATTGGTATCTTTAATTAATTTCACATCTAAATAATTCATTTCATTTAAACCTATCTCATAAGTAAATCTTAATAAATCTGTTGTATTATTTATATATAATATAAATTCCTCTAATCTTTCCTTACTATCCAACCAAAAAATAACTATATCATCAAGGAAGCGTTTGTATAATAACAAATTATTCTTATGAATACTATTATAAAAATATTTTCTTTCCCATGTATTCAAAACCATGTTAGCATATAAGGGGACACATCTTGCCCCCATCGCTACCTCGCTAGATTGATGGTAGTACTCACCTTGAAAGAATATATAATTATGTTTTAAAACCATCTCCATTAAACTGAGACAGGTATACACTTCTTTATCATTTAACTCACCAGTGAATCTTATAGCGTCTTTGAACCACTCTAATCCTATATCGTGTGGTATAGAACCAAACAGGTCTACGACATCTATAGTTATAAATATAAGCTGTTTTTGGAACAAATCAGCAGTAATATGTCTCAAAAAGTCCCAAGAATCTTTTATGAAGGATTCTCCCCTCATCATCAACTTTTTAAATATCGCATCTACATATCTAGCCAAAGGTGAAATAACAGAACAATCAGCAGCCACAATCGAACGCATTGGTGGATCTAATAAATCTTTAAGAACTTTTGGAATACCGAAAATTGAAGATATTTTTGGCTTATTATTGTGTAAGAATTCAAACATATCTTTCTCTATGAAACCTTCCAAGAATAAATCATATAGGGCTAAATATATTGAATCTAGAGGGAGAGAACGTTGGATATATATAATATATATATATATATATATATATATATATATATATATATATATATATATATATATATATATATACAATAAAATATTTTTAAATGGTTTGAGAGTCCGGAGGTCACTTCCCTTCGTTGTTACTCCTTGGATTTGGTCACTAGTATTATGGAGGCGGAGGGGAGTTTATCGCCAGCAGGTCCGACCGGTAATTCACATAAAGCTGATGAACTACCGCTGCTTATTGGGCAGCTCACCCAGTTAGTACAACTTTTGACTCCTCTGTGTGTCTCTGTTATGCAGCATTACAGATAGGGTTCTATACCAGGAAATCAGTGTGCGTACTTTAACAATGGCAGTAATGGATCCAACAAAGATGCCAGTTCCACCAAACAAGTTAGTTTGACTAATTTGAGTCAAACAGAGGGCAGAATTGCTGGACTTGATAGTGTGGACAGCTTTCCTAGGATATTGTTGGATAAAGAAGTTGTTATTCCGCGGAGTGGGCGGAATAGTGCTAATGAGAATGCACAACAGTCTGTTTCTTTTCAAGGTGACTGCTCTAACAATTTGCCTAATTTAAATGTATGGCTGAAGCAAAAAGATATTTTTAATGGCACTAATATTGAGAAAAATGATTCTAGTTTAACTTATGCTGGCAATTTACAAAAAATAAATGATTTGTTTTTTAAATATAAAATATTGGATATGGATAATGCCTATTTGAAGGAATGTATACAGTGCAATATTGTACCTAAAGGTTTACGTGTTTGGAAGTTTCCAAACAATGTAAAAGAAGGTACAGAATTTTACAATGTGTTAATTGATATGTTTGATGGTTGGGGCTTTGACCTTATGAAAGCAATTATTAAAAATAATGAGCATGAAATGTGTAGTTTGATGGAACAAATAGATTACATTAATGGAAAAATCATACATGATCTTTTATTTCCCATTGAGGAAGGAAAAAATAAGTATTTAGATTTGAGGAAGCAAATAGACAATAAATGTGTTAGAATTCTCAACAGGAAAAAAAGGAAAATTATTAGAGATAAATTTGAGTATGAACATCATACACAGTACCCCAAACCCAGAATTATGTTTAATTATAATACTGATGCATATTCAGGATATGACAAGGAAGACATGATACCCTAGAATATGGAAATGAAGAGGTTTATCATGAAAATGTACAAAATAGATATGACCCTTTAGAGTACCCCCCCCCCAGAGGTCAGAGAGGATCAAGAACCAACGCAATGTAAACTACCAGCAGAATGGATGGAGGAGGAGGAGATAAATGGTTATTTTTATTCACCGAGCAGTGAAGTAAATATAAACAATAGTATAGATCATGTTGGTTGTTCTTGTGATAATTTTAATATTTTTAATTACACGGATTTAGAAATTAATGACATTTATTTTAAATTGTTTTCCAAAGGTTTGAATTTTGTCCCCAGAACTAAAAGTGACATCAGTCAACTTATTATTGATTTAAAAATGTTCATTAGAAGATCAATTTAAAATTAATTTGTGAAGGCATACAAAATGACAATGATGATTCCACTTTGTTAAAAAGGAGAAGTGTTTGGAACCCACCTATTCACCCACAGTTAAAAAATTTTGAAAATTTAATGGAAAATGAATTGAGAAAAGTAATAAAGAAACATAGATTTGTATTGAACTTGTCCCAAGAAGAAAAAGCCTTAATGCAAAAGTTAAAAGAAAATGAAAATTTGAGGGTTATGAAACCCAATAAAGGTGGTGGGATTGTTCTGATGAATAATATTACTTAAGAAGCTAAAATGTTGGAAATTTTTCAAGATGAGTCTAAATATGGTTGTATTTCTAAAAATGAGATTCATATTGGGTATAGGAAAATATATTTAGCCCCATATGATTTATTCTTGGAAGGTTTCATAGAGAAAGATATGTTTGAATTCTTACACAATAATAAGCCAAAAATATCTTCAATTTTCAGTATTCCAAAAGTTCTTAAAGATATATTAGATCCACCACTGCATCCGATTGTGGCTGCTGATGGTTCTGTTATTTCACCTTTGGCTAGATACGTAGATGTGAAATTAAAAAAGTTGATGATGAGAGGAGAATCCTTCATAAAAGATTCTTGGGACTTTTTGAGACATATTACTGCTGATTTGTTCCAAAAACAGCTTATATTTATAACTATAGATGTCGTAGACCTGTTTGGTTCTATACCACATGATATAGGATTAGAGTGGTTTGAAGAAGCTATAAGATTTACTGGTGAGTTAAATGATAAAAAAGGGTATACCTGTCTCAATTTAATGGAGATGGTTTTAAAACATAATTATATATTCTTTCAAGGTGAGTACTACCATCAATCTAGTGGGGTAGCGATGGGGGCAAGATGTGCCCCCTTATATGCTAACATGGTTTTGAATACATGGGAAAGAAAATATATTTATAATAGTATTCGTAAGAATAGTTGGTTGTTATACAAATGCTTCCTTGATGATATAGTTATTTTTTGGTTGAATAGTAAAGAAAGATTAGAGGAATTTATATTATATATAAATAATACAACAGATTTTTTAAGATTTACTTATGAGATAGGTTTAAATGAAGTGAATTATTTAGATGTGAAATTAATTAAAGATACCAATTCATTTAGGTCAAAAGTATATAGGAAGAAAACGTTTTCTAATTCATATTTACATTTTAGTAGTGGGCATCCGCTACATCAGAAAAAAAGCATTATAAAAGGTCAATTTGTTAGAATTTGTAGGATGACATCCAGTGACGAAGATTTCTATGATGAATGTGAATTTTTGACTAAGGGCCGGATTCACAATGGCTTGCACGGAGTCTAAGAGTAGTGTAAGACTCCATGCAGCCATCATGTCCGACGAGCGATCCACGAACAACCTGCAGGGGCGTGTAAGAGGGATCCTAAAATGGCTCTTACACGGACAAGGCTTGGATATGCAAATTATCTCGCTTGCAGCCGAAAGGCATGCAAATGAGGTAATTTTGCGATCCAGGAAGCACAAACCTGTCTGTGTAAGAGCCGTGTTATCTGCAGAAATGTACTCAGTTGACAACTGGGTACCATTCTGCAAATAACACAATGGAGCCTTGTCAGTTGCAAATAAAGGTTGCATATGTTCCAGGAAGCATGCCAATGGCCAAATATGTGGCCACTGGCAACGTATCTCCATGCAAAGTTAAAATAAAAATGTTTTTTTTTTTTTTTAAACGTAGCGCAGCACCGTGCAAATGGGCTGCGCTGCAAAAAACAGAAAAATATTATGAAAACCATTGATTTACAATGTAAGGGAATAGCAGGCTGAAAACAACATGGCCACCGAGTAGGGGTTGCTAAGGGGGGAATCTCAGTGTAAGACATGTAACTAAGCATTAGTAGGCAATCCTATGTAAATGAGTGTTAGGATACTGAATCGCACTTTTACATTAGCAAATTAGCACATTCCCTGGAGTGTAGGAGTAGGATAAGGGGAGTAACAGAGTAGGAGATTGGTGACATCACAGGGGGGTATGTATGAAAGAAGTGAAGCTCATTGGAGCAGAGTGGCATGTGAAAGCTGTCAGACATCATGGAAAGAGGTGTGTCAACAGGTAGACAAGGGAAAGCCAAGAAATGGAAGGTGTACACTGTGGATAACACCAAAGTTTTTTGCTGAGTGTGCATGCGCGCGTGTGCATGCTGGGAAGCCCGAGTAAGATGGAGTGCACGCGTGTAAGCGTGAGTGCTCGTGTTTATGCCGGAGTAAGCATGTAGAAGCCTATTTAAAGACTTGTAAGCATGTTTGTGCTAGTGTGCGCCTGTTTTAACCCAAATAAGCAAGTTGTAGTCCATCTAAGCATGTGTGCGTGTGTGTTAGCTGCTGCGCGCGTTTGCCCCTGTATGCACGTCGCTCCCCCCTGAGGAAACAGACTGGAAAAAGGAAGCACAACAAATTGTAGGAAGCTACCAGGGAATACTAGCAAAGCTAGCAGGTGAAAACAATCAGAATCAGGCAATTACACAGGCAGAACAGTAGCCCTGCCCAGCACTGAAAACTCTGCAAACAACAGTGCAGTATGTGTCTCTCAAGAGACACTGCAACACTGGAGTAAGCTACTAGAAGTGAAAACTGAAAAAGCTTCACTCAGACAAAAAATGCTAGGGGCTGCCATAGCTGTTATAAGGCGACATATGCAACATGCTGAGGGTGGTGACAATGCAAATGCTGCCGGACAACCCACAGTGAGGAGACGGAGAAGAGTGTACAGGCCCAGGATCACCTACCATGGGTTACATGAGCTGGAGATAGTGGAGCGCTATAGAGTGGACAGAGACCTCTTGCAGCAAATTGTTGAGCTGTGCAGGCCACACCTCACACACAGAACCAACAGAGGGGAACCCATCCAAGTGGAAACCAAGGTATGTGTTGGCCTAAGAATACTAGCAACAGGTACCTTCCAGAGACCAACTGGTGATATGATGGGGATATCATAGGCATCAGCATCCAGGGTACTGCACCAGTTCCTGGATGCCATGTCAGCACATGTCGGTGATCATGTATATTTCCCCAATTCCCGTGAGGTATTGGCCAACAATATGCGTCTCTTCCAGCAAATAGCAGAATACCCTGAGGTAGTGGGTGCAATAGACTGCACGCATATATGCATCAAAGCACCAGTTGGTGAGTGGGGTAGGGCATACATTAACCGCAAGGGCTTCCCCTTCATCAACTGCCAGGTTGTGTGTGATGCCCAGGGCATAATAATGAATATGTGTGCTGGATGCCCTGGAAGCTACCATGATTCCCATATCTGGCATCTGGCGCAGCTGTACCAGACATTTGCCAGTGAGGACATCCCACACGGTCACCTATTGGGGGATGCTGGCTATGCACTGGAGCCGTGGCTGATGACACCCATCAGAAACGCACACACACCCCTGAACAGGAATGCCATAATGAGGCACACGCACAAACACGTAATGTAATAGAGCATGTGTTTGGGCTGCTCAAGTCATGGTTCCAGTGCCTGGACACATCTGGTGGAGCCTTGCGGTACTCACCAACTACATGTACCCAAATTGTCATGGTATGTGCTATGCTACATAATATGATTCTGCGAAAACAGCTGCAGCAGGACCAGCATAGGCCCAGCCCAAACAGCCCCCCACCATTGCCAAGGCCATCACAGGCATAGCGTGACTAGGAGGAGGAATAACCTGAGCCTGTCCCAGTAGGCAGAAGGAGGCATGCCCAGTACGCCTTGGCCTTGACAAAGAGGCAACGCATAGCACATACACTGACTCAGTAGGAACCCTGGAAATGATACCTCTCTCTGACTCACACATATAGTAAAAGGGATGCCTAAGTTGACACAACCTGCTTTCAAACATGTACAGGGAGGGTAGTATGTGCATCCAACATAGGCAGCCCTGCAGCACCACCTGAGGCATGATTGCCATGTGTTAATCAATGTAACACCATGTAGTATATGCAAACTTGATGACCCATGAGTAACATCCTACCCTCACCAAGCATGATGCCACAATATGAAGACAAGATGATCAATTACAACAATTGGCTTAAGTATTGTTGTTAGTCAAAGGGGATCCAATGCCTGTCAGCCTGGGATGACATGCTGAGCAAGACATGATGCTCCACTAGGGATGGTTTGCACCTATCACCCCTGGCCTTTTGGATACTGGCAAAGGCTGTTGTCACCCCCATAGTGCCTTGAATAGGTAAGGTTCAAAACACAAACCCACCTCCATAGGTATCACAAGGGATACGAAACTAGAAGTAATGCTACCCAATGCCAGAAGTCTAAACTGCAAGATGCATGCAGTCTAAACTCTCCTCAGCATGGAGAATGTTGATATCTGTGCAGTAACAGAAACCTGGTTCAAGGCTCTCAAGAGCACCCTAGCACTACCAGGTTACACCTCATACCATGCTTTACAGCCCCAAAACATGGAACAAACTACAAAAAGAGGGTGAGTATCAATAATTGTCAAGGATACCCACACCCCCAGGTTGGTGCCACAGCATGAAGCAGCACAGACTATCCACGTGCAAGTAACAGTGGCTAAAACGGCCTCCCAGTTCATAGCCTGCTACAGACCACCCTCCTAAATCCAGGAACCCCACTTGGCCTACTTGAGAACACATGAAAATATGAAGGTCTCTCCAAACAACATTATATTGGGTGACTGCAACTACCCAAACATAGACTGGGAGCATTATTCTAGCTCAAATACCCTAGGCCAAAGGTTCCTAGACTTCATAAACCAAAATGCTATAGAACAACTTGTCACCTCTCCCACAAGAGGGGTAAACATACTGGACCTGTTAATCACCAACATGGGGACTCTATGGCCAAGACGAGAAGTGTATCCCTCACTGGTAAGATCAGACCATACAGTAATCTCACTGGATATTCACATCCTGACCCCAGTCCCTGGCCAGAAAACCGCAGTGAAAAACATGTGTAAAGCAAATTATGCACTCCTCCAAACTGAGGTGGATTCCATTAAAGCCCTTGTGCCTGTGGAAAATATAGCCCATACCTCAGAACCCTTTATGAATGCATTCTATGAACACCTTCAGGAATGCATAGACTATACAATCCCAAATAAAACCAAGACCAAATCCTCCAAAGGCAGGCATCCTGTCTGGTGGACCCCAGCCATTAACAAACCATACAAGAGAAGGAGGAAGCTACTACATGATAGAGCAAAACTCAAAAAGGGAAGGCATCACTGATCAGTATTATGACAAAAAACTATGGCCACCCATAAAATCCTCTAAGGCCAGCTACGAGATAAAAATTGTACAGGACACTAAGGATAATCACAAGGCTTTCTTTACTGATGGTAGGAACCTGGGTGGGAATTCCCAGATATGCTCAGAATTAGTCCAAAATGACAAACAATACACCAAACCCACGGACATTGCCAACATCCGACCTGACAGTTTCAGTGCAAACCCCCCCCCCCACCAAAAGGCCAAATATCTATCCCAGCAGAGTGCTGGCCCCCTGACATCGCAGATGCTCAGGTAACAGCCAGTGTCCCTAAAGCAAAACACACAGCATCAATGGGACCAGATGGTGTCCCAGGCTGCATCCAACATGAAGTCCAAGAAGAATTGAACACCAAATAAAACCACTGCTCAACCTCAGCCTTACCACAGGATATGTACCCAAACAGCAGTGTACAGCAACAGTGGTCCCTCTCCACAAAGGTGGTGCCTGAATGGATCATGCAAACTATCACCCCAGAATCCTGACTAGCATGGTCTGCAAAGCTATGGAAAGGATCATCATGGACCTCAGTAATAAAGATATTGGGGACCTACAGACACTGGACCCTACCCAGTGTGGCTTTCTTAAGAGCAGATCCTGCCCCTTAAACCTGGTTGAGTCATTTGAAACAGTCACCAAGGCCATTGATGAGGGGAAGGTGGTCCACACAGCCTACCTGGACCTTGCAAAATCCTTCCATACAATACCCAACATGGTCATTATAGATAAGCTCACCAGCTTAAATATAAACCCCTATGTCACTAGATGGGTTGCAAACCGGCTCAAGGAGAGAACTGACATGGTCAGAAATGCTAGAGCCATGTCAGAGTCCAAACCAGCTGCAACTGGCATCCCACAAGGCTCGGTCCTGGGACCTCCCTGTTTGGTATACAATTCTCGGAGGTACAGGCCAACATGGAAGGACTGTGTCTGAACAAGTTGTCAGATGACTACAAACTGGGCGCCATATCTGACCCTCCAGCTGACACAAGCATCCTACAAAAGGGCCTCATAGAAACAGACAACTGGTACCACAGCCATGTCATTAAGCTAAACACAAAAAAGTGTATAGTCATCCCCTTTGTTAAAACAGTAAGTGCCCACCAATTACCACATAGGTGGTAACCCATTAAGTACAGAAGAAGTAATAAGAGACCTGGGGACACAAGTTGATAGAAATCTCGCATTTGACAACTATGTAGCTATAGTGGTTATAAAAACATTTCATATACCCACCTAATCATGAAGGTAATCACATCTAGATCAGGGGAGGTCATCATGCCTCTTCAGTCATCCCTCATCAGGCTCACAATTGAGTACAATGCCCCTTGTGGGATGTACCTTAGCAGACACCTCCAGCAACTGGAAAGACCCCAAATCTGCCTGATTAAACAAACTGCAGCTCCACACAGTGGCATACTGCCTGCCCAGAGGTGATCTGTGCCTGATGTATAAAGCCATGTCCAACCTGGAATCAATGCACATGCTGCACCTTGTAAAATCTGAATCCCATTGAGCTATGCACATGAGAGACCTGAACCTCAGCACTGAAATAATTAGGACATGCTGTAGTGATTGATCCATAACCCAGAAGCTCCCTCCACTCTTGAGTAAATTCACATTCCAGGTTAGCCAGAGAGTCCCTCATTGACTCTCTTCAAGAGGAATCTTGATGAGTGGATGGCAGATTGTATTTTTACCCTGGGAATCACTTTTATGTCACAGTTAGACAGAGGCACAGTATACTAACCTTGAAAAATGTCATGGCAAACTCCAGTTAAAATGTGTGTTGAAGGACAAATACACTCTGACTAGGATTAGAAATGCCCTAGGGCACATAGCCTAGTGTTTGTCAATGTCCACCCAAGTTGCGGAATACACTAGTAATGTTGGACAAGCCTGGTTTAAGTAGGCCATAACTGAACAAAATGCAACATGGTCATACCTTAGTCTGGTGTGCTCAGTATGAATATTTAAAGCAGTGATGGGACTCAAACCCAGGATACTATGCACCAGAGTGAAAAGACTGAACCACTACACTATGACAATATTACAGTGCTTTACCAGTATGAAAGAATGTTGATAAGTGTATGCAAACTGTCCCATGGAAACCCTGCAGGCACAGCATAATCCCTGTTGGGTTCAGACACAAAGCAGTTGGGCAGTAAGAACACAACATGACTTCCAACAAACACACTATAAATGTCAAATATTGTTCAAGTTCACACACAACCACAAATGTAGTGGACCTCAGATCTCAACATATGGAAAGGTCACACTGGGCATGCTCACACACTTTAATAAATGAGACATATGTCAGGCAACAAACCATGGAAAGCCTGAACTGGGCATGCTCACACACTTAGGCCATGTCTCAGTATAGCAGTCGGACACATATCTGGCATTTGTATGTGTTAAGCCAGGAACCTCCCACAATACAGCAATCTTCCCAGTGCACACAGTTAAATGACAACAGAGACATAAGTAATGTACTGGAACCCTCCCATGATCAAACATCTTCCACATATGCACAAGTTGTTCATAGAAACAGGGAAAGCTATGGCAATAAAGACCTGCAAACAGTTTATCAGCAACAAATATTGTGCATCACAAACATAAACATATGGGTGCAGAGGTCAATACTAGGCTGTTTGCCCTAGGGAATACATAAGCCTAGCCAGAGTGTATTTGGCGTCTGCCTCCCCAGTACAGTAGCCTACTGTGCCTCTGTAAAGTAGGTCACAGAAGGCACCGTTTAAGGCTAGTTTGCTGTGCCTCCGTCAAGCAGGGACACAGTGGAGATCCCAGGGGTTGAATTTGCAATGTCACATCCATGTGGCTGGAGTTTGCTGGAAGAGGGTTGGCGAGGGGCTATATCTAACATTAATTGGGATTCAATTCCAGACTGAGGGGAGCCTTATCTGTAGTGTCTGGGCAATTTCACTGTCAAAACTTGCAAGTGATGATTTTGAGGGATTGAAGTGTCCTGCCAATACTGTTCAGAGATGTCCTCCCTCTGTGGGATATTGCTCTGTTATGTATTAGCTCACTCCTTCTGTTGTACAGCTTATATATGGCTGGTGTCAACCAGACAGGTCTCCTGTTGTGGATGAGTCTTGGTTTTATTTGGGATAGCATGATCAATGAAAACCTACAGGTGCTCATAGAATGCATTAGTAAAGGATTCTGAAGATTGGGCTGTATAATCCTCCAGCACAGGGCCTTTGAAGTATTCCACCCCAGTCTTCACAAGTGCAAAGTCTGCTTTTGAGAAATACTTTGTTAGCAGTGATTTCTTTGCCTGGGGGTGGGAATGGGATATTGACATCCAGGGAAAGTTGGTTATGGTCATATCATAACAATGGTGGTCTACCTCTGGTGTGGAACATAGAGTCCCCATGTTGGTGATGATCAGGTCCAATATGTATTCCCCCTTGTGGCTGTGGTGACTGGTTATGCCATAGCACATATATTCACAAATTTTAGTGACTGTAGGGTGGTGTTGTTGAGGCCTGAGCAGTTCCCCCAGTCAATATTCCTGTACCTGTAGTTAACCACTGTAATGGCGTATGTGAACACCTTCATATCCCACACTGTTCCCAGGGAAGCCAAGTGTGGTTCCTGGATATAGGAGGGGGTGGTCTGAACTACACACCAAACCAAAAGGCAGTTTTGCACAATGGTAGTTGTATATGTATGGCCTGTCATGCTTAGTACAGTGGTAACAACCCAGAGGTGTGTGTATCTGTGATGTATATGGATACACTCCCTGGTTGTGTTGTGTGTTACAAGTCCTGTGTTCACGAAGCATGGCATCAAACATAACCAGGCAGTGCTGATGTGCATATGTGACCCTGAACTAGGCATCTGTTAATGCATATATATTGTTATCCCCATACTGAGGGATAATAATAGATGTACATATCTCTTTGTAAAAACTGATGTCAGCACCCTATAAATACTGCCGGAGAAGAAAAGCCACCTAATAATGCGAATAGCATGCTGTGCTAATGCATCTCTCTCAAGTGTCATAACATAATTAGGCCGGGGTTTGAATCCTGTAAATCCTCAGTGTGTGTGTTTGGGGGGTGTGCAATTCTCTTTGAAAGAAATGTCCATTTTGACAACTGGAATAACACACTACATGATGTACATTCTTCTTTGTAAAGACTGATGATGTCAGCACCCTATAAGTACAGCAGGAGAAGAGAAACCACCCAGTAATGCAAATAGTGTGCTGCGCTAATGCATCTCTCTTAAGTGTCAAAATATAGTGAGGGAGGGACTTAAATCCTCCAAATGCTCAGTGTGTCTGTGCCATGGAAAGAGCAGGGGGTGTGCATGTGTGCAATTCTATTTAAAAGAAATGTCCCTTTTGACAACTGGAATAACACACTACATGATGTACATTCCTCTTTGTAAACACTGATGATGTCAGCACCCTATAAGTACAGCAGGAGAAGACAAACCACCCAGTAATGCGAATAGCGCGCTGTGCTAATGTGTTGCTTTTAAGTGTCATAACATAGTTAGGTAGGGGTTTGAATCCTACAAAAGCCATGTCTGTGTTTGTCAATGTGTGGCGTGTTTTGCTTTTATTATTGTATGACATATAATTATAACAGTAATTGCAATGCACACATCAGGTATGTGTGTGCCGCATACAGATATGTACCTGTGACCTTCAATAGTTCCTATGTGTGAAGCCCGCCTCATATGAATACAGTTGTTACCTGTGCCAGCATGTCCTGCAGATTCCCAGACTGTACGCCATACATGTTTGTTGTTGACAATGCAGGCTACTGCAGTGATCAGTGTCCTAGGCCAACTGGGTGACACACACTCATGAAAGCTGTGGTATATTAATGTTGGTGAGGGTTCATGTCTGGAGTATATGTCACACATGTTATAACACAGCAAAGTCTGTGAGTAATGGACATCCAGTGTAGGTGTATGGCAACTGTTGCTGATATGCATAAAGACACCTTCTTAGGCGATACACCAAGGGACTGCACAATACCTTTGGAAATGTGAATATTACAGGATAGACAAGAAAACACTTGTCCATATGTACACACCATTACCCGTTCTACATGATGGATGCTGCCACCTACATGGTACTACTGGAATACTATGTTAAGTACATGCTGATGACAAAGTTACAGTTGCGTTACAGTAATAGAGCATGGCTTGGACAGCAGATATCTATCTGTATGATACCCTTGTGGTGGTGATGTGTGTCATGTGCAGAATGCATTGTAGGCCACTGTATACATTTCCAGTCGTGGATGAACATATTGCTAGTGCGTTGGCATATACATGAGACTGCTATATGCCAAACAGTATTCTTCCCAGGGATGTGTGGGGCTCAGTAAGAATGGCTACTGGTATAGTGTAGTACTGCAGGGATATCACTGACATTGGGTTTCCTACATCTGTGTATCAGTAAAGGATACATCATGTAATAGGTTCATAGGTTCATACTAGGCTATCTGCCCTAGGGCAGTTATAAGCCTAGCCAGACTGTGTTTGTCTTTCACCACCCATTTTAAATGAATTTTGATATGGCCTTTTTCCAGGTCAGTATAATCAGCCTCTGTGTAACAGTGACACAGAAGTGATACCCGGGTAAACCTACAATCTCCCATCCACTCAGCAACATTCCTCTTGCAGATAGTCATTAAGGGACTCTGCCTAACCTGGACTGTGATTTTATTCCAGAGTGAAGGGAGCATCTGGGTTATGAATCTGTCCCTCCAGCATGTCCTATTTATGTAAGTGCTGAGGTGCAAGTGTCACGAGTGCATAGCTCCATAGGATTTGGATTTTCTGAGGTGCAGCATGTCCATTAATTCGAGGTTGGACATGGTTCTATATGTCAGGCATCTGTTGGAGCCCTTTGATCCCCTTGGTGAGGTACTTTTGTGGACTTTCCAGTTGCTGCAGGTCAGGTGTCTGGTAAGGTACACCACAAAAGGGCATTGTACTCAATTATGGGCCTGATGAGGGATGACTAAAGAGGCACAATAACCTCCCGTGATCTAGCTGTGAATCCCTTCATGATTAGGTGGCCTATATAAACTGTCTGTGTAACCACTACAACCATGTGGTTGTCAAATGAGAGTTTGCTATCAACTCGGGTCCCCAGGTCCCTAATCATGTGTACAGTAATTAATGGCTTACCACCTATGTGATAATTTGTGGGCACTTTGTTTTTGCCAAAGGGGATGACTATACACGTTTTGGCGTTTAGCTTGAGGCCATGGCTCTGGCACCAGTTGTCTGTTTCTATGAGGCCCTTTTGTAGGATGCTTCTGTTGGCTGGTGAGTTGATTATGGTGCCCAGTTTGCAGTCATCTAAGAACCTGCTCAGCCACAGTCCATCTGTGTTGGCCTGTACCTCTGAGAAATATACACCAAACAAGAGAGGTCCCAGGACTGAACTCTGGGGGACGCCACTTGTAACCAGTTTGGAATGTGACATGGCTCCAGCAATTCTGACCATGTGTGTTCTGTCCATGAGCCAGTTTGCAATCCATCTAGTGACATAGGGGTTTATAGTTATGCTGGTGAGCGTCTCTATAATGACCGAGTGGGGTATTGTATCAAAGGCTTTTGCGAGGTCCAGGTAGGCTGTGTTGAACACCTTCCCCTCGTCACTGGCCTTGGTGACTGTTTCAAAGACATCGACCAGGTTTAAGAGGCAGGATGTGCCCTCAACAAAGCCAAACTGGGTAGGATCCAGTGTCTGTAGGTCCCCAATATCTTTATTTATGAGGTCTATGATGATCCTTTCCATAGCTTTGCAGACCAAGCTAGTCAGGCATATGGGGTGATAGTTTCCAGGATCCGTTGAGGCACCACCTTTGTGGAGAGGGATCACTGTTGCTGTACGCCACTCCTTGGGTACATATCCTGTAGTAAGGCTGGGATTGAACAGTAGTTTTATGTTTGTGATTAGTTCTTCTTGGAGTTCATGTAGGATGCAGCCTGGGACACTGTCTGCTCCCAATGATGCTGTGTTTTTGCTTTGGTGAGGGCAACTGAGCATCTCAGATGTCAGGGGGGCATCACTCTGCTTGGATATATATTTGCCCTTGTGGTGGGCAGGGGGTGAGATGTTTGTGCTGAACCTGTCAGCAATGATGTTGGTAATGTATGTGGCTTAGGTGTATTCTTTGTCATTTAGGACAACTTCTGAGCATATCTGGGAATTCCCAGCCAGATTCCTAACATAAGTAAAGAAAGCCTTGTGATTATCCTCAGTGTCTTGTGTAATATTTCTCTTGAAGCTGGCCTTAGACGATTTTATAAGTGCCCATAATGTTTTCAAAATACTGATCAGAGATGCATTCCCTTTGTGGGATATTGCTCGATCATGTAGTAGCTTCCTCCTTCTATTGTTTTCTGTTATGTGGCTGGGGTCCACCAGAAAGGACACCTGTCTTTGGAGGATTGGGTCATGGTTATATTTGGAATTGTATGATATGTGCATTCCTGAAGGTGTTCATAGAATGCGTTTATAAAGGATTCAGCAGTGTGGGCCGTATTTTCCACAGGCCTGATGGCTTTGAAGGATTCTACCTCTGTCTCGGTTTTGAGGTGTGTGAAATTTGCTTTAGACAACTTTTTCACTGTGGTTTTCTGGGCAGGGGCTGGGGTTGGTATGTGAATATACAGTGAGATTACTCTATGGTCTGATCTTACCAGTGAGGGATACACTTCTGGTCTAGAGCATAGAGTCCCCATGTTGGTGATGATCAGGTGCAGTATGTTTTCCCCTCTTGTGGGAGTGGTAACAAGTTGATCCATAGCATTTGAGTTTATGAATTCTAGGAACCTTTGGTCCAGGGTGTTGGAGCTACAGTAATGCTCCCAGTCTATGTGTGGGTAGATGAAGTTGCCCAATATAATGTTTTTTTGAGACACCTTCATATTTACATGTGTTCTTAAGTAGTGTTTAGGAGGGTGGTCTGTAGCAGGCTATGAACTGGAAGGCAGTTTTACCCACTGTTAGTTGCACATGGATATTCTGTGATGCTTCATACTGTGGCACCAACCTGGGGGTGTGGGTATCCTTGACATTTATTGATACTCACCCTCCTTTCGTAGTTAGTTCCATGTTTTGGGGCTGTAAAGCATGGTATGAGGTGTAACCTGGTACTGCTAGGGTGCTCTTGGGAGCCTTGAACCAGGTTTCTGTTACTGCACAGATATCAACATTCTCCATGCTGAGTAGAGTTTGGACTGCATGCATCTTGCGGTTTAGATGTCTGGCATTGAGTATCATTACTTCCAGTTTCTTATCCCCTGTGATACCTATGTAGGTGGGTTTGTGTTTTCAGCCTTACCACCAGAATGCAAACATGTTCAGACATTACACTTTTGGAATTAACACTGGTGTATAAAAAACTACAATGACAATCATACTGTTAATGCACCAGGCATGCTGGGATATACCCACATTGATATCATTACACTGTACTGTAAAGAACATGATAATATTACTACAGTGCTATGTAGTCACCCTGTGCATCAGCATCATGCTATCCTGTTCCTGCATCAATGTTACAGATTGCAGGAGGTGGCACAGTTTCATCATATGCACAGGGTGTGTACTTGGTATGCCAGAGTCTGCCACTGACACATCCAATCAACATGTATGTGTGTGTATGTTAGTGAGGGACAACAGTACAAAATGGGGCAATGTTGATGCAGTGTGTGTGTGTATGTGTTAGCCCTAGGTGTTAGCATTATGCATGTGTGTATGCATGCACACAGTTCCACCACATGGCTGCCATATATGGGTGTTTGTGGACAGCCACAGACTGTACCTGCCAGGTCATACAGATAACTGTCTCTGGCCACGGACATGGTACCTGTGCCTGGCAGGGGTGCTACGGACAGTATCAGGTACTAAGCCAGACTGGGTACTGTCATCAGAAGCAGTTGGTTGATGACTAGACACATGTCCTTGCTGGGACTGTCCAGAGCCACGTGCATATGGTCTTCTAGGACGGTCTGATGACAGCACAGACCCAGCATTGCTGGGGCTGGTACTGGCACTATGGGAGCGGCTGTGGGTTTGTTGTCGTCTGCAATGACTGCCAGCTGATGATGCTGCTGGCATACGTCCACATTGATGCCTCAACCATCCTGCATTGCCCTGGCTCATGGACATGTAGTTGTGGAACAGATGTAATGTGTCCCCCCCAACGTCTGTCAATGACCTCGCCGACAGTACGGATGGTAGCCGCAACGTCATGCATAGTGTCATTCATAGCAGTGCGATGTGCTCTAAGCTCCCTCAGACCCTGTCTGGTGTACCGTTCCATACATGCCTGTGCCTGCATTACAGCCTGGAACATAGCTGAGGTTGAAATACCTCTGTGGGCACGTCTGACAGGGGCAGTATGACCACGGATGCTCCCACAAGAACCCCTGGACATCTGCCTGTGTGGTACCATGTCAGGACTCTGGCCATGGCTGCTGTGAGGGGATGCATGTGCCACTGATACCACATTACCCTGGTCAATGCCCACTGTATGCTGTCCCTCAGCTAAGGACATTGGTGACAATGGATGTATCGGCAGGATGACTGTGCGCATTGATGGGGTTGACTGCTGTGTACTGTCGATTGGCTGACCAACAACAGACCCTGTCACACCTCCCTGTGCCATTACACATGTATCATCATTATCAGTATCCCCAGCAGTGGCTTCAGGTTCCCTGCTGCATGCCAACAGAGCAACACCAGAACCTGTGAGAGGAAGACAGGAAACACAGTTTACAATGTGTACACAATGTTACCACAGATGCACACTGGCACATGCACACATGCACACATGCAGACGGGCACATGCACACATGCACACATGCACATAGGCACATGCACACATGCACACGGGCACATGCACACATGCACACATGCACATGGGCACATGCACACATGCATATGGGCACATGCACACATGCACACATGCACATGGGCACATGCACACGGGCACATGCACACATGCACACATGCACACAGGCACATGCACGCATGCACACGAGCACATGCACACGCACATGGGCACATGCACACATGCACACGGGCACATGCACACATGCACATGGGCACATGCACACATGCACATGGGCACATGCACACATGCACATGGGCACACATGCACACTCCTCAGTACAGCAGATACAAACACACACACCTGCAATCCAACACATACACAATACTGTTTGAGGGCATTGTTAGTATTAATATTATTATTAGTATTAATAGTATTGTTATTACACACTCACCAGCATGGTTTGGCTGCCTTGCTGTTACTCCAGAGGGACCTGTACAAATAAGAGAGTTATCGTCAGTGGCCACAACTGTGCCATTGATACTGTGAGTATGATACAGTACAGTAGTACAACAGTTGGCTTTCACAGGTGTACTGATGATATTCAGAATATCAATCTTGCACAAGAATAGGCAGGATAACAGCTACACACACAGTATACATCTCACACATGCATGAACTACTAGTGCAGAGAACAGTCAACTACAGATATGGCATGTTACCTGCACACTCCATGTCCACATGCTGGGTGGCTCCAGCCTCCATCATGACACATGTCTGTGGATGTTGTTGTTGTTGGCCTGGATCCACAACACTTAGGAGGAGCTCCTCCACTCTGGTGAGGGGGGGGTGGATAGGTACCCCACCACCTGTGGCAAGCTGTTGTCTGTGGATATCAGACGCACACTGATGGACATTTCTAATTAAATCACGGCAGTGATGGCGTACCTGCTCATATGTC
Organism: Protopterus annectens; assembly: GCF_019279795.1. Lineage (NCBI taxonomy): Eukaryota > Metazoa > Chordata > Ceratodontiformes > Protopteridae > Protopterus > Protopterus annectens. The sequence continues at coordinate 1,970,528,019 of NC_056725.1, read as the reverse complement.
TGGTTATGCATGCCTATGTCATTTACCCGACGGACAAGGTCTTGCCACAGTGCAGCCCTCTCCTGCTGGTTCGGGTTGGTCCTGGAAAACAGTGTGGAAAAATCCCGCTCCAGGCTCTGGTGTATCTCCTCATCCTCTGCAGCTGAATAACAGGGGTTGCGCTGATGCACCATCACCCTGGAAGGAAAAGAAAAATATGTGAGCAAGTAATATGGCACACGTATACTCTACCGTACTGATATCACTGAACTGCCATATATAGCATCTGTCTATCTATTAGGGGATACACATGTAAATTACCACATATCAGTGCTCAGCCAACAACTGTGTGACAGTGCCTGGCACACTCCATTCAACAAACTAGTATACACCAGCACTCGGCACACTGTTTGAGGTACAATGCACAACATTATACTGGGGATATGTATCAAGCTAATGGATGGAGAATATTGTTATCCCATGCAATGCATGCAATGCACATTTACAGTTTCACTGGTAATCCACCCTTGTCTTTGTTGCCATACCCCTACCTACACCGCAGTTGTACACAGGGAACTACAGCACAACATATGGCAATGTAGTATGTTTGTATCCCAATAACTGACACATCCTTCTCTGGCCTCACACCGATGACACACACTACCATGACTGACACAAAGTCATGCTGAGCAATCACACCATTACAGACCTTGCACACAGTCAGTGTCACACTCATTCCACCTCACATAGTTGGTATTGCAATGAGTACATGTGTGTCTGCATTGTGTCATAGGTAGGTACTATGCTATTGGCCCTGGGCCTATGGCAGCATAGCCTTATGCTACCCTGCCCCTTGGGACACATGTAATGTGATTGTACTTGCTCCTGTCAAACAGTTACACAGAAGTGACTCATATGGCATATTACCTATCTCCATAACATTCATCAGGGGTATGTCTGACATCTACTAATAAGGAGCCTTGCTTGTTAATGCTGGGTGGTTTAGTCCAGGGTATGGCTTATTTGTGGATAGGAACCTGTACCTCCAGCATGTGCTCTTTACTGCGGTGACAAGGATGAGGGCCATAGGTCATTTAGGCTGGACAGATTGTGAGGTGTTACCATGGCGGTTGGACAACTGTTATGGGTGTGACATAACTCTGTATATCCAGCAGTGGTAACCTCTGTGTAGGTAGTATGAAAGGCACTCTATCTATGGTTCTGTCAGTCACTCTGCATAGGGAATGTGTTTGAGAGCATTATCACTCTTTGTTAGGTATGTCTGTGGCCTTTTCCCTTGCTGTAGTTGTCATGGGAGGTACATACCATGTAGGACATTGTGAGGTGTAGAGGGGTACACTGACCTGTCTGTATATGTGTATGTATCTATATATATCTATATATGTATGTGTCTATTACATCTATATGTATATACATATTCTATCTATCTATATATGTCTATCTATTTATACATACCTCTCTATCTATGATATATACACACACTAACATACTTCTAAACATCCCTTGCTGTACAACCTACATTGTACATCGTACATTGTACTACAACCTACATTGATATGTGCACATAGCAAACTTCAACTACATATGTATGTCCAGCCTTCACTAACAGTTGCAGTATGTCCCTTGTCCTATGCACATCTTCATATACATATAGATACAGACTGCTAACACATATGGAGGGTTCACAGTATGTAGATTATTAGATTATATAGTTTACATTACCTTTGTTTCTGACAGCTTTTTTGGATGGCTGGATTGTTGGCTGGCTTGCTGGCTGGCTGGCTTGATGGCTTGTTTTTTTTTTTTTTTTTTTTTGGTCTCTCTCTCTCTCTCTCTCTCTCTCCCTCCAGTTGCTGCAATGATATTATTGCATGTGTGGACTGGCAGTACAGGCTGCTTTTGTAGGTATCTGCACATGTGCATGTGATGGCATCTGCACCAATTTTTGGCCAGCATTTACTAATTGCATGCAGCCTGCTGTGTGGTAATTGCAGTTCTTACTGTGATTTCAGGACAGTGCTATAAAATGTTAGGTTAGGTAGGCGTAGGCCTTTCAGTTTTGCAAGGTGGGGACCATGCTGGTTTGCTGTGGACACTGTTGTGTCAGTCAAAAGGTTGGTATGTCTCTCATATATAAGGCTGTGTTGTAGCCACTGAAATGCATGTTGTACTGAAACCTGACTGTTAATTCTTCCAGTTCATTCTTTTCAGTGTGTATGTTAACTCACACCTAATAATGCTTGCACTGTTTACATGCGAGTATGTACTTTCCTGTGGGACTTGTGGATTAACTGGTATACAACAGTAACTCTTGCAATGTGTTGCTATGGCTTCACTATTTTGCCTTTACATTCACTCCTTGAAGGCCTGATATTTGTCTTTACTGGAATGTGTTGCTATGGCTTTCCTATTTTCCATTTACATTCACTCCTTGTAATGCATGATATATTTCTTTCAGCAGCAATTTCTTATATGTTTGGTGTAGTTTGGTGGCACTGCATGCAGTCTGGTGAGGCCAAGGTCTGGGGGGTTGACACTTGCAAAGGTATCTTATTTTGCTGCTAAGCAGTAGTAAGGCCTTGTACTTTGTACTAACAGTTATGAATATCAGGCACATGCAGTGCTTGTAAACTGCTATACTGTCCTTAGTTTGTTAGATGGCTACATCCTTTGATATTTCTGGGTTGTACTCCTATATGAGGGTGTGCTTGTGGAAGCAATTCTACAGCTATTCACAGAATGTGTAACAGCAGACAGGCTGATATGCCTGTGTGTTTCTGGCAATTGCAGGCCTTATATACTCTCGGGTATATATTTGAGAAGCCTCAGGGAATGGTACATATCAGTGGGATACACCCGTGATATATTTCAGATATTCTGCAGTTGTGACTGTGGGGTATTTTGAGGAATATGTATTACTACACCATTTCTGACAAGTAGTGTGTACTTTAACTTATTGATGGTCACCATTACATGGGATTCCCCACCTTTCTGCCTACTGAGAGTACATTTCACAGGGAGTCAGTGTGGCACAGGTAACATTTTTTGACAAATGAAGTATATCCCTGTAAATCAGTCACAGTTGGGATGTCTGGCCTCATACCTATTCAAATATGGTGGTGTTTATCCTGCTCTGATACCGTGTGTGGTTTGTAAGGTGCTACTCTAACATTATTACCTCCTAGCATGGCTGTTTCTCTTATCACACTAATGTAATGCAATTCCACAAGAATTGCCAGGAAAGATACAGGAAACAAGCTTTGTGTAATGGCCTTCCTATATTCCCTTTAAATTCAGTCCTTCTATGTCATGATATATTGCTTTCAGCACTAAGTTCTTGTATATCAGTTATGGCTTAGTGGTAAATCATGCAGACTAGTGTTTCCGAAGTCCTGTGTTCGAGACTGACAGGGGAATTTCATTTTGCTGATGAGCAGACTACAGGCCTTGTCATACAGAGTGACTAAGGCACTTTTAAGCAGTTGTAAGTGGGTTTGCGCTGGTTTGCACGATACTTACACATGCGCACACTCACCTAGCTAAGTGCACCATCGCTTAGCTAAGCGCACACAAGCACACACATTCATACAACAGCTTAAAATTGCTTACTCCCGCTAACACCCGTGCTAATTTCTTTTAAAGAAAAGAAAATGGGGAGATAGGAAAGTGGTGAAAAAGGGGGCACAAAGAGGGTAGGACAGTAGGAAAACAAGCTCGGGATGTACAGGAAGAATGTAGGGAAGGCCCATAGTTGCCCATTTCTTTACCAGCAACAGCTGTGCATATGTGTGAAATTTAGTGTGAATTTTGAAACCTTCCACCCCTGAGAGAGGGTTGAGGACAACAAAATATGTTGTACAGCCAATGTTAATTATCAGTTGACATGTCCAGCAGACATGTCTGCAAAATGGGCAGCTATGTATGGGGCGTAATTTTTTTGTGGGAACAGAGTGCCCTTTTTTATTTTTTTTTCAGGTGAGAGTGGAATGTGAGGTACAGGATGTAGGTATATTTGGGGAGGTAGGTTGGGGAGGTTAACAGACAAGACAAACAAGATGCATACAGGGGCAGAGTATGACACATGTGGGGGTTAACACAATTGACGGGGACGGATGTTTGGATATCGCGAGCCCATGAGCCCACAGATGGCAACAGTGGAACTGAGATCCCCACCCATGGGCAGTTGCCACTGTGCCTTCACTGCCCAGGACGGGGCTGTGCTGGGGGCTGTATAGGATGGGCAGGCACACCCGTGAGTTGTGCCACCCTTGCCTCGAGCTGGCGTAGGGGATCAAGCACAGCATGCCTGATCTTGCTACGCACCACAGACCGGACACTATGGAGGGTGAGTGGACATTCTCCTCCGGCCATGCTTGCAGAGGGGGACGAGCCCCATCCCCTGCAGTGCTTCCAGCCAAAGGTGGCACAGGGCCACCGGAGGAGGTTCCGGCCTAGGCACTGGTGCCAGATGCACTTGCCAGCTGAGGTGGGAGAGGGTGGGTCCACTGGAACCCGCCTTCCCTGTTGTCCTATGTTTATCAGTATTTTATGACATTTTGGGTTAGTAACAAACAACACCATTCAAAATAATTGTAACAGCATGCATCAGTATTCCCATTAACCAAATACCCATGAATTCCAAACATTGAACAGCAAGCATAACACATGCATATTTAGAACAACAGTACACAATCCAACAGCATGCATGGTTGATTGATGGCAACAGGCCATCAGGTTTGGATATGTGAACAGGACACATGCATCAACGTACATGCAGATATGTATGAACCAACAGGACAAATGTCCATGGGAATTAATTGTGTATACACATACCCAGTTTGGTGTGGAATGGCATCATTTGTGAAAATGGGGTAGGATGAAGAAATATTACATTAACAACTTAAACTACCTATACATATGCTGTACATTCCTAGTAGCTGCAGATATATATCCCCTACATGTCTTTGTACAGTTTCCTATATGTAACCTTAGGAATGTTGGTGATGGGAATGTTACTGCTACATTAATATACATTCCATTTTTATTCATACATGTTCATATCTGGCTATGTTCAGGTACAGCATCCTGCTACATTTGATTTATATGGCTCTAGACAACTGTGGATGTTCAGTATTTCATACAACCATACTATCTCCATATTACAAGGGTACAGCAACATATCCAAATTGTGGGACAGACACATTCCAGGTTCAGCACTTTATTACACCCATTTCACTCTTTGGTTGTGGCTGTCTCATTCATTTCATTATGTACTGACTGCAGTATAACTTTATTCCAGACTTATTGCAGCTTTCTTGGATGATTCATACCCTCTTTCTCACACTCTCACTTGTTTTATTTTTACAATTCAAGATGGTACTTAATTCTAGGAGTTATTAACATTTCTTACTTGGTTACAACAATCCTTTCCAACAGACTCACTTATTTCATATGGCAGATTTTAAAAGGGGGTGTATTTGACACATGTCTATCCTTTGTAGATTGATTACCAGTCATTTTCAGGGTGAAGCAGTTATCTGATATTACAATACAGGTGGAAACTCTATTTCAGACTTGTTTAATGTTTATTTCTGGATTGCAGGCTGTATCACTTATCTAATCTTACAGTACTAGCAGAATCTTTCTTCTAGGCTTATTTGAACTTTATTAATATGTAACAACACTGAACTCTTTTGCAAGCTGTCTCACTTATATTCTATAACAATTCCAGAAAAATAATTACTAACCTGCCTGGTGGTGCAACCTCACCAGCCTATCAGCATAGGCTCGCTGATTCATGGAATTGACACCTGCAGCTGTAATATAAATGAAGTAATATTGGAACATACATCTCCATAATATTGGCTAGGATAATTTCTTACATACTTAATTACATGGATACTTACTCAGTAGTGGGGCGTTGGGCATTTGCCGGGCCTCCTGGAGCCAACGGTTTAATTGGTCCTGCTTACATCTCTTCAGGTCCGCATGGTGGTGATGGACCTGTTCACCAGTCCTTGGTATGCCAGTGGCACTGGTGAGATCATGTGCCAACCGGTTCCACACCTCTGCCTTGTATGCACCCAGTGAACCTGGCCCTGCATGAGTTGAGCCTCATGATCGTGGACTAGGAGCCAAACCATATATTTGGACTCCTCAGCACCCCACCTCTGTGATCTAAAGTGACTTCCCTCTCCTGCAACTACCATCCTGACTACAAATGGGTACCACAAACAGTTATGCTGTGTATTTCTGCCTATGGGGCTTATATATGCCAGTTTTCCTGCACTTATCTGTGATTGGCCATTTTGGATATTTATCAGCTTAAGAAAACCTGCTTTGTCATGCTTTTATTTCCATTCATTCCTATATATATGCTAATACTGCATTTCTCAGTACAACTGTCATGGCTTAGTGGTTCAGTACTTTGACTATGGTGCACAGTATCCTGGGCATTGCTTTATTTTTTTTTACTACTGTCTAGACAGGCTAGGAGGTGTGTCTGTGTAAAGGTGGTTTTGATACAGCTTGCTCAACGTTGCCCGCCGGTAAGCTGGTTGGCACGCTGCGCAGCTCCCCGCAAACTGCTTATGCAGGGTAACGCGTTATTTGGCTATGAGCACGCATATTATGCTCTGTGAAGTGTTGCTCAGCTACGGGCACTCATTTTAAGCATGTTAAAGTGGTGCTCAACTCCAGGCACTCATATTACACCTGCTAAACTGCTGCTAACCTGCGGGCAGTCATATTACACTTGTTAGAGCGCTGCTCACCTATGGCCACTCATATTCAGATTTTTAAAGCCTTGCTCAGCTATGGGCACTTATAAAAATTTTTTATATTTTCTTGTGTCAGATTTCTTCAAAAATACATGGCCCATTTCATTACATTTTACTTAAATTATAGCTATATATATATATATATATATATATATATATATATATATATATATATATGTGTCAGGGGATTGTTTCATGCTTATTTAACTAAAAATAGAAAATTATGTTGTGGGGGCTCGAACCATGACTGCCTCCTCTTTGGCCAACGTCTCTACCGCTATGCTATTGCTACTTGGCTTAATTTGCATATTTAGATCTTATATGCTTTTCAATGATTGCTAACTGTGGCTGAGCGGAGGGCATACCCACGCAAACCAGCGCAACTACGGGCAAACATTTTGGAAATTATAAAAAAAAAATTAAACTGCTATTTTTACGTTTTACATTACAGTTGGGTTTATAGTCTGTGGGGGCATGTGTGGTGTTGTGTTCCTTAACATTTCCGTGGACTCGCTCGTGGGAGTTTACTTTCAGGACTCTGACTCTCCTGGGGGCGTGTCCCTTTGCAGAACTTGGTATTCGGACATGCCCCCTACTTTCCTACATGGACCATGTTAGCCTAGGGTGTGATTCAGCATGCCCTCATGAATATTCATGGCATGCTGATGTCATACCATTAGACTGCAGCCTCCGTGTAAGATATATTAACTCTTACACGGAGGTTTCATGAATCCTGCCCTAAATTATTTATAGAAAGAGGTTACCCTTTGGAACTTTGTAATAAAATAAGAAATGAAGTTATTAATGGACGAAATTATAGATTTGAACCTATATTAGGGAAGAAATTGGTGATTACAGATGTTAGAGAAGATTAAATTAATCACAACAATAATTTATACACAATTCAATATATACATGATAGAGACGAAACTTTTAAAAATGCTTTTATTACTGATTATAGTGAAGACTCAGAGATGATTTGGAATGTATTTAACAAAGAATGGAATAAGTTCACAAGTTTAACAGATTTGAAGTTAGAATATAAATATACATTAAAAATTATATATAGGAGGGGGCGAAATATCAAAGATTGTTTTATGGTAAGGAATAGCGCCTCTAGGAATACTACTAAGTTAAGAGGGACATATCCATGTGGGATGTGTACTCAGTGCACATTTATGGCTAACAAAGAAAGTATTTATATTGAATCTAGAGGGAGAGAACGTTGGATATATATATATATATATATATATATATATAAAATAAAATATTTTTAAATGGTTCGAGAGTCCGGAGGTCACTTCCCTTCATCTGTGCATTTTTGTGGTTATCAGTTACTTGTTTCGCATTTGTTACTCCTTGGATTTAGGCCCATAAACTTGACCAATCTCATCTGAAAACCATATAACATATCATTATGGACCTCATAAATAAAGACATAGGTGACTACCAAGTCCTAGATCCTACCCAATTTTGTTTTATGTAGCCTGTTAAATCTGGTGGATTTCTTTGAAAATGCGACCAAGGCCACTGACTAGGGCAAATCAGTGCACACAGCATACTTTGACCTGGCAAAGGCTTTCAACACAATCCCACATTCAGGCATTACTGATAAACTTAGCAAACTGAATGTAACCCCCTTCATTGTAAGATGGGTTGCCAACTGGATCAAAAAACAGACACACACTATCAAAGTGGGTGACTCCACATCATACAACAGACCATTTACCAATGAAGTCAGTGCTGGGCCCCCTACTGTTTGGTATATACTTCTCAGAAGTGCAGGTAAAAACTAAGGGGTTGTGGCTGACCAAGTTTGCAGACGACTGCAAACTAAGTGCAATCATTGAATCCCCAAATGATGTCACTATACTCCAGAAGAGTCTCAGGCAGACCAATGACTGTATTGTCACAGTCTCAAACTGAATGCAAAGAAATGCATCATCATTCCCTTTGACACAAACAATGTCCTCTCATGCTATCAAATCAACCACTATACCCTAAGTACCCATGAAGTGGTAAGGGACCTGAGATCCCAAGTTTACTGCGACCTTAACTTCAACCACCATGTGTTTACTGTAGTAAGGAAAGCTTTCTACGTAGCCCACTTGATTAGTAAAGATATTGCCTCAAGAGCAAAAGAAGTTATAACCCCCTATACGTGGCACTTATCCAGCCCATAATTGAGTATAATGCCCTGTTCGGCACGTACTCTTCTAAGCTCCTGCAGCAATTAGAGAGACCTCAGAGGTTTCTAATAAAAGACGGTTAAGGGACTCCAGCATGTGCCTTACACAGACAGACTAAAGTCCCTGTCATTATACTCCATATTGTATAGTCTTCTTAGGGGAGGCTTATGCCTGGCCTACAGAGCAATTCAACACCCAGACCCTTACTTCATATTTTAAATCAAATTGGACTAGGGCTACTCATTCCAGGGACCTAAATATGGCTTGTGACTTAAGTAGGACATGCTGGAGGGAGAGATTTATCTCCCAGTGACTGCCGAATTTTTGGAACACACTACCAATTCATGTGAAATGGAGCACCTCTATGACACTGTTCAAGAGGAATGTGGACAAGAGCATGGGGCACCATAAATTCTTATTAGGGATAGAGCCCACAACCCTCCTGTGCATGGGCAGTCATCACTAAATGCAATCTTGTGTATTGATTAGCATTTCTATGGTATTACATTGGATGAAACGTCTTGGCTTAAAATGACCTCTGGGTCAATAGCCTAGTAATCTTCCATGATCTTATGATCCTATAAAGGGGACCATCTACTGACCCAGAAAATTACAGACCCATAAGTTTGACTAGTCTTATATGTAAGCCCATGGAAAAAATAATCATAGACCTGATAAATAATGACATAGAAAACGTTGGACCTGACCCAATTTGGCTTTGTTAAGGGCAGGTTATGCTTACTGAATCTGGTGAATTTCTTTGAGAAAGTAACTAAGGTCATAGTTTTGTATAAAACAATACATACCACCTACTGCAACCTGGCCAAGGCATTTGACACTATTCCTCCCTCAGGTATTATAAATAAACTTACAAAACTGGGAATAAATCCCTATGTCACCAGATGGATAGCCAATGGACTCACAAACATGACATGTGGATAAAGATGTCAGTTACTAGTGGCATGCCATAGGGCTCAGTGCTGGGACCACTCCTGTTCAGAATATACTTCTCTGAAGTCAAGGCTAATGTGGAAGGCCTCTGGATGACAAAGTTTGCTGACAACTGCAAGGTGGGGGCAATCACTGAAGCCCTCAGTGATGAATATATCCTTCAGCAGGGTCTACATCAGACAAATTATTGTTGCTAGAACCACGACCTTAAACTAATTGCAAAGAAATGCATTATTGTACCCTTTGAGAAATCAAATATCCCTGCAAATTACAATATCGACTGCACACCTTAAGAGTAGACTTAGAGGTGAAAGATCTATGCACACAGATAGATAGTAGCCTGAACTTTGACTGCCATCTGTCCACACTGGTGAGGAAATCCTTCCATGTGGCCCAACTTATAAGTAAAGGTATGGCATACAGATCCAAGGAAATTCAAGTTCTACTGTACTCAGCCCACATTAGACCAATAATTTAGTACAATGCATGCTTTGACATGCACTTGACTAGGTACTTACAGCAGCCGGGGCAACCTCGGAGGTTCCTCACAAAGAAAATGCAGGATGTAAACAACATATCCTATGAGGATCGACTAAAAGCTCTATCCTTTACTCTGTCTCCTACTAATTATTAAGGGGAGACCTATGCCTGATCTACAAGGCACTCACAAATCCAGTATTGATTGATGGAACTGCTACACATCCACAAGTCAAACAGCAGGCGGATCACCTAATCTAGGTATCTAAACTTAGTCAGCAACTCAAACAGAATATGCTGGAGAGACAGATATGTGTCTAAGAAATTGCCACTTTTTGGAACAGGCTTCTTATTCACATTAAGCAGAGTCCTTCCCTGGCCCTCTTGAAATGCAAATCACAAAATCACACTTGGTATAGCACCTATGTCCCTTACAGATAGGGTCAATCTTTATGATACTCAAGGCATATCAACAAATCCATGCCATCCTCTTGCTGCTAGGGGACATATACTGGGTAAAATCGGGTTATATTGGCTAGGCTGAGGCCTCTTAAGCCATTAGCCTAGTAATCTCCTGTGAACCTATGAACCTCTTAAACTCCATCTTCAAAATGTAGCTAAGAAAATATTTGGTCCCTCTATGTCTTTTAAAAGTGGCATAAAACAAGCAATTCCATATAATCCTCCATATGAAAAAGCCATAGATCCCACACACCAAGACTTTAAAGTTTCTCAGCAAATAACAGCCTGAATTGCTCAATAGCTCTTGGTGTCTCTTTGGAACAAAGTAAGCCCTGAAGATGTAACAGTCCCAGCACTGCAGAATTCAAGTCAAAAAGACAAATAAAAAAGTGGATCTAATAAAGGAAATTCAGAGTGCAGTCAGAGCAAGCATTCTCCTGAGATATTGGAGTAAATTAAAAATGCCAACTGCAACAGAATAACAAAAGCAGTAATAAAGTTTCAGCTATTCTGTGAAGAAGCATTCTCTCTTACCTCCATACTTATGCCACAATCAGAGGATGAAAAGAAAGAAGGCAAATTTAAAATCCAGTACTGCCAAGAAACCCAACGCAAGAGCTGACAATAAAAATAAAACAACAAACTGTCCAGAATATTCATCCTAGCCTGCCATCTGTTGCCATCTTGCACTAAACAGGTTCCGTCAAATTCAAATGGACAATTTCCCTTAAATGTGGGTAGCTTCACATCTAGGGTCAGAGTCCTTAAAGTTCGTGGAAGGTATTTGTGGACAGCACTGCACAATGAAGGAAGCCTCCAACATACCTGCGGCAGATGCAATTCCAGAAGGCATGCTGAAGACAGACAGACTACTTATGTATTCAGTGTAGGATAATTAGGGATTCTGCTCATGCACAGTGTAATTCTAAAACACATTCCCCGGGATTCAAAAAGCTCAGCGTAAGGACGGTTTTAGCCTTGCGCCGAGCATCCTCATTACAGATAGTGCAGCAGCGCCATATGAATATGTATGAGGGCATGCCGCCGCACCCTCGACGTGCACAGGAAATGTGTGTGAGTGTAGGGGGTGTGTACAAGTGCTCTATAGAGGCATAAACATGCCCTGACAGTTGCACAACCTACTATGCTTACTATTAGAGCCCGCCTCTAATAGTAAGTCAGTAATTCAGTGTCCGTGGATACCAAAATGTATGCTAAGCATACAAGAGTGTCCATGAACAGTGAAATAAAATCAAAGTAGTAAACACACAAGCACATAGTGGAATGTTGAGCTCCGTCCCTAGAACTTTCACAATTAGATTTCCTGTGTCCCTATTATACATTTGTATTGCTGCAATATCGAAGGTGTAAGCAAAGCACAGCATGTTTGTGCGTCACCGCCCTCCGCCGAGCATAGCTTAAACATCAAAATCATTCAAATAGAGAAAAACATACAGAATCAAAGCAAACTTCAATAGTGTAGTGTTTAGAGCATCCGCCTAACAAACAGGCATTCACAGTTCAAGCCCAAAAATAATACATATAATTTTCCATGTGGAACGAATGTTGTTTTGATGTAAAACCGACATAAGAGTATCACATGAGATGTTTAACTAAATGTCATTCACTCAAAGTGGCACTGTCATAATGAATAAGGCACTAGTAAGCAGGTTTAAGCACAAATAAGAAGCAGTAAACATATATAAGTACCAGTAAGCAAGTCTGAGTGTGATTGTGCAGGTGCAAGCAGTGCCCAACATAGGAAATGTATATAAGTATGTACAGATATATATATATATAGTTTATAGTTTAATACTTAGCTTACTGCCCTTGCAAGCCATTTTAAGCTTAGCCAATTACCCCTTGTGAGACTCAAACCCTGCACCATGTGTTTGTAAGGCAAACACCTTAGCCATTAAGCTATCCTCCCAACCCCTTCATATATCTATGAAGAATGAACAACGTAACAATAAAGCATACAAAAGGAATGAGAAGGGAATCAGCAGCAACCCCAGTATTATATAGCACTGTCAATGTATGTCATATCAAGCTGGGCAGGAGTGAGCAAAGCACTGCTACTCACACCACAGGCAGGATATTACCAGTGGGAGTAACATTGTTGATCTGATAAGTCAACTTTACAATCAGAGGGTAGTCCCTGGTGGGACTACCCAAAAATTGATAGAATGTTTGGCCATCTGATAATTACACAAGCAAGGGTGGGTATGTTCAAGGACTAAATGGTGGAAGAGCATGAGAATACATGGGTTGGGACAGCATGCATGTAGGGCCCCTAATGCTCGGGAGATGGCAATGTGTGGAGGTGTGTCATGGCTGCGATAGCAACTGGACAGTGGATGGTATGCGTGTATTTTGTACTCAGGTGGGGTGGAGGAACTATGGTTATGAAATTATGGATCCAGGCATGCTAGGGTTGGATGGGCTGGTTCTAATTTGATTGCTTCATGGAGGTCAGTGAGTTCGTTATATGTATATATGCATGCACACATGCAGATATCTATATGTAGAAGGACATTCTCTGTAACACATTCATTCCATTTGCAGACATAAATAACATGAATGTGCCCTTACAAACCTCAACAGTAAATAGAATAATAGGTTGTGCATAAGACAGAAGGGATGAAACTGCTAAAATCAGAAGTGTGAACAATGTCCGAAGTCAATGCTGTGCTGAAAAAATCAAATGTGAGGACTTTCTCACACATGGAATCATTCCTGAGATCTGCCTACTACGGCAACACCAATTACTAAACTGGTCTATTTGCAAAGGAAATACACCGGACACGTACATAATTAGGCTCTCATGTGTAACGCGTGCATTACCACATAGTCATACTTATTAATTTATTGTAGCGTCATGTTAATGGGAGTAAGGATGTAATGAAGTATAAGTCTAATCCTGACATAAAGACATGCGTATCCCATGTGGGACAACCCAAAAATTGTGAATAGTGTCCTTTTGGTTGCTCATGTCATCAATGTTTGTGGACTAAAAGTTTGGGAGTTCTGAGGATACGTGAAGTGAGTCAACCAATGGGATGGGTCTACAGGAGTAGGAAGTGGCCAATGTGTAGTGGTGTGGATACGCCGTGAATCCAACTGGAGAATGGATCTCTGCAGTGTTAGTGAGCCATTAGGGTGGGTGTTTGGGGAACCAGGAGTCATGGGTATATGGGTATATATGCAAATGAAGCAGCGCAGCAATCGTGTATTGGTTAGAGTAACCGCCTAAAGAACAGACATTCCCATTCCGAATCCCATTGCATCACATACCATTTACCATCGGTAATCTGTACATGAACATATTTCAACATTGGTCTGCTGTATAAACTGCAAAATAACAATTAAAAGTGAACTGGAGCAAAGTGTCAGTATCATAATGAATAAGGCACTAGTAAGCAGGTATAAGCATATATAAACAACAGTAAGCGTGTGTAAGTGCGTTTGCGCGGGGTATGCATTGCATTACAGACACACATATCTATCTATCTATATATATATATATATATATATATATATATATATATATATATATATATTTATTTATTATAATGGCATGGAGACTAAAACCTAAGCATTGTCTGTCACACATCTACCAGCACAGGAGTTCAAACCCCTGACTGACTAGCCATTACCATTACAAGTGCAAGCAGTTACTCCATGTGCCATAAAGCTGTGCTGTAAGAACATATAAGTGTGCTGGTGAATGACATCTGCAACAGAGATATATTAGACATACATTAGGTGTAGCACACATGGCTATCCACATGAACGGATGTCATTGTCAACACAACCACACTCTCTAAGGGACTCAGACACATTGCCACACTTTGCCAGACCCACAAATACACTTCCTAACTACTTAGTTTGCCTCACTGCAGTAATGCACAGGTACTACATGCACCACACGGGATATCTGGAGGTTTAATGGGCTAGGGCATGTGAACTTGTCCGACATCAGTCGGCATGCCAATGGGAGTTATACTGGGTGTGACTGTAGTTGGGAGCATCATACCCCACACACAGACACAAGGTGCCAGTACTGACATGCATATGTGCATTGCTTTATGGGTGTGTAGTGGTTGGCTGTGCAAGATGGCTGTACAAGGCTGGGTGAGGGGTAGTCATTGGCATCACTCCACCCGACAATGGTGTGCAGTGGGGTTTAGGGGTGTAATAACAGATGGGTATTGTATGAACGGTCCTGTCATCCTGGTTACCATTGTGTATGGCCATTGCTTTGCAATGCATTCCATGTCTGTGTTTGATAGTCCTTGACATGAACATTGCCTGTGATGTGCATGTCCCACAATAATTTACAGTGACATGCACAAGTGTACCTTATTTGGCTGACTGTTATCCTCAGATATGATACTACTGGCCTGGTGTGGCAGGACCTGCTAATAGACAGCAGGTTGACCCTGCACCTGCATTGATAGCATGATACAGGTATTCCCTGGTGTCAGTGGCATCTGTCCATACAGGGCATGTGTGCAAGGTATTGTATGGCCTTTGTGGATCACATTTGATGGCACCACATATGTTGCAGGCATCCAGTGGGGAACATAGTGAAGGCACATTGTCCGCTATTATGTGCCTATTGTACCGCTGGACAGGGCATAATGCCCTCTGCAGCCCACTGCAATCACACCATGCCTACTATCTGTCATCAATGTGCAGGGTACTAGCAACATAGCGGGATATTCCAGGCAAGCATGTTTGTGTATGACACATGGGTTCAGAACATATTCCGGGTAATAGTAGGGTTGCATACTTTGTTCACCAGGCCTTTTGCCAGATGTAGGGGTATGGCTTGCCAACACAGTCCCTTGGCTGTTTGACATCTGTACTCCTCATAAGGTGGACATTGTGAAATATAATATGGACACCATATAGGAAAACTACAAAATCCACTCCCCAACATGTCCAGTGGTTAGAAATTCACAGCCACTTCCACACAGGCTCTGACTCTCAGTCACACACATATTTGCCATGTCTTGGAATAGAACTCCTACATAACTAGTTTTTTACACTACAGCATTTCGCAATTTCAGCATGCGCTACTGAGATTACCGGGTTACTGTAGTCCCAGAGCTGTATTACTAGGTGGCTGACATCAGCAGGATTGCCAAAGGTGGTTAGGTGAATTGTAAAGAGTGTGCATACTCTAATAAGCATTGTTCCTTTCTCAGGCAGACAGACCCACACACAGTTGGCCTGTTTTGGAATAAAACCCCTACTTCACTAGTTTATCACACTACAGAATTACACAGTTAAAGCACGCACTACTGAGATTACTGGGTTACAGCAGTCCCAGAGGTGTATTTCTAGGTGGGTGACATCAGCAGGATTGCCAAAGGTGAGTATGTGAATTGTAAAGAGTGTACCTATTCTAAAAAGCATAATTTCCTTCTCAGGCAGACACACACACAGTTGGCCAGTCTGGGCTTAGAACACCTACTAAACTAGTTTACCACACTACAGCATTACACACTTACAACACACACAAAGTTGGCCAGTCTAGGCTTAGAACACCTACTAAACTAGTTTACCACTCTATAGCATTACACAGTTACAACACGCACCATGGAGATTACTGTGTTACAATACTCCCAGAGGTGTATTCGTAGATGGTTGACATCAGCAGGCTTGCCAAAAAAGGGCATTTCTAGAGTACTGCGAGTTGTACGTCTGCTACCTGCATGTACCCACTGCTTACTGTCAGAAAAACACATTTACACCTGCTTAAAAGTGCCTTATTTAGTCCTAATTGATGGTATCAACAAGGCTGGCAGATCTTAAACCCTGAACCATGCACACTGAGGTCACTGGGTTTACCAGTGAGCCATCTGGGTTGCATACATGTTGTATGGATTTTATAATGCACATCTTACTACAGGTATTCCACAGTACTGAAAAGAAATGGGACAGCCACTTTGTGTACATATGTACATTACCCTTGAATGTACTGTACTCTGTGTAACAACAAAGACAAGTCTATATCTGTACAACTGTCATAACTACATATATATATATATATATATATATATATATATATATATATATATATATATATATATATATATGCACTTAATATGTGTACACACACACACACACACACACACACACACATATATATATATATATATATATATATATATATATATATATATATATATGGGTCTACTTTACTTACCGAAACATTATTCACCGACACTCGTTGACCATCACCTAAGACCGACAGTACGAAATACGAAACTGTAACCGCGCCGTATAAGTGTACACATCTACAGGAAGTAGCCTACCATGATCAGTATTTGTGAAATGCTCACAAATACCGATCATGGTAGGCTACTTCCCGTAGATGATATACTTATACAGTAATGTTGAATATTACGTAATTTGCTGTTAAGTGCAATTGTCGGGATTACGATCGTTGGCGTGTTACAGTTTCGGTATTTCGCACTGCCGGTCTTTGGGTGTCGGTCAGCGGGTGTCGTGAATAACGCGTTAAGTAAAGTAGACCCATATATATATATATATATATAGATATATATATATATATATATATATATATATATATATATAGATATATATATATATATATATCTATACATATATATATGCATATACACAGACACAGCTATAGCCATATATATATTTATACACATGTCTGAACACCCTTTGTGACACAGAAGGGCTCCAAAGGAACTGACGTGTACACAAAACAGAGGCATCTCTTGTGTTATAACATTTAAATCTTAATCAGTTCACCAGAGAAGGGATGGTTGTTGTGTATGTGGAGTTTGGGGTGGTGAATGATGACTAATGTAATCTACCCCAGGGATTGTGGAGTTTGGGTGGGGGCATGATGGGTATGGACTTACACAATGGCGACCACTTCTGTGTCACTGCTTGACAGTGGCAAAGGAAAATAACATACTCAACTGTAGTCATTCTTGACTGTGTATTCTTTACCATTCCTAACTATGTAATACTTTGTAGACACCAGTCACCACAGATGGCTACTATGGTGGGCAGCATGTTAAAAGACATTACACATGTGTATGCCTGGCTACAGGGTAGTCACACACATAAACACACACACACTTGCCAGTATTGTGCATACACGTTTTGCCTATGTAAAGGTATCTAGTACAGTGGTATGCAGTTGGGGTATGTTCCACAGAACACATGCAATTACACATACTCTGATTCTACTTCTGAGCTGGGTGACATCACAGGACTGATTACTTGCAGTGGGGAGGGGGAAGAGAGAGGTTTAGCAGATGACAAGGATAAAGGCCAGTGCAAAAGGTGGTATCTCTTTGGAATGCAGCAAAACCCACTGTCATGACAGGATGCAGACACAAATACACACACACACACACACACACATACACACACACACACACACACACACACACACACACACACACACACACACACACACACACACACACACACACACACTCAGGCATTTGCTGACACATGCACACACACACACACACACACACACACACACACACACACACACACACACACACACACACACACACACACACACACACACACACAGACACACTTGCCTGTTGTAGGATCAGAACTCCTGCCTATCTACAGACCACTATTACAGTACTACACAGTTACGAGATGTGTCACAGAGATTACACATTCCAAGGCAGTCAGAATGCCCTTCTAAGATTGAGGACAACAAGAGGGATACTGACAGTCACAAAGTACATAGTTGTAAACTTGTGTGTTTAAAGTAGGTGTCCATTACAACCTGTATGCACAAACAAGACATATCATCTACAGGTAGTACATAGGTAGGCCTGAGAGGTATAGTTGTACCACAACTGGAACCTGAACTAGAGTATGCCATCTGTGGAATGGACAACTACTATCAATGTACAGAGTTACAGTGGTCATGCTCATACACATAGAATCACATAACTTGTTTGGATGCATTGACTCCAATTACACAATATGACAGTGGGCATGCTCATGCACTTAGTAGCACAGGGCCGTTTGGGATGCACTATGACTACAACTGCACAAGGTTATACTGGGCATGTTCATACATTTAGTAACAAAGGGCTTGTTGGATGCACTGACTCAAATTACACAAGGTGGCAGTGGGTACGCTCATACACTTAGTAGCACAGGGCTGTTTACAGATTTTAAACCCAAAAACATTATGTATACATTTCTGTAAGCATTTAATATTATTTCCCCGGGTTTTCACATGCTTATGTCATATAATTTACATATATGGGTTTTTTACCAATCCTGTTGTGGGTAAAAATATTTTCCCGGGTGGTTAAAAACAATTGTACATGTCTGAAATAATGTTTAAATTAAAATCATATGTTGGTGCAGCAAAGGTTTAATGGGAAAAACAATGTACCCAAGCAGTGTAAAAACCCTTCTGCCCCCAAAAGGTCATTAAGCAGGTTTTACTATTTTATTAAAATGGCATTCAACAAAATTTGGCCTTTTTTTAATTTTGGGGCATGTCAAGATACCCCCCTGGGGTGTTGTATTGTATTATTGCAACTGCTACCAAATACCAATTGGGTTTCCCTTTTTGGTGTCCGTCCCCCCATTTGGGATTTTCTACCAAGCCTTACCCCCCGCATGATTCATGGGTTAGTGGAATTGAAAAACTGGCCCAAATT